>NW_015505865.1:223494-261672 GCF_001515645.1 Sinocyclocheilus grahami | reverse complement strand
AATCAGCTCACAAAAAGATAAGCCCAGATAAAATCTAAAATTAATACTGATGAAATGTGGAATTTCTTGGGCGTAGTCTGCAACAGTTATCTTGAAAGACCCAAAAACAAACCACTTTACAGTTTACTTATAACAGTATTAAAAATATAAGATTCATTATTGACTGGTATTGACAGTAGAAGAATACCTTCTGCTGGGTTCATGAAGGCATCGTGGAGGACAGTGGCAACACTTCCTGCCACACCTGAAGAGGAAAAGAGAAGAAAAATTATGTACATCACCATATCAAGTCACAACATGTGGAAAAAACAGAACAGAAAGTCAAACTCATATGCTACTTTTACAATGTCCTATACAACAGACAAAGGGGCGCTTTCCATTCCTTTTCCTCAAAACGATGGCACAACGGAAACACAACAACGCTGTACCTGCCAAATTATAAACCCTTGATCTCTTGCTCTTGAGTTCAGAGTCAGAAATCTAGCAATGGACATTCATTAAAGGGATAGTTCACCAAATATGCAAATTTGCTGTTAATTTACTCACCCTTAGGCCATCCAAGATGTAGGTGACATTTTTTCTTCAGCAGAACAGTAAAGAAGATTTTTAGCAAAAATCAGTTCTTGGTGATTAAAATGCAAGTCCACAGCTACAGTCACTTTCAGAGTCAAAAAAGCATATCAAGGCAACACAAAATTAATATGCGTGACTCCTTACAATATATTGAGGTCTTATGAAGCAAAACAATCGCTCTGTGCAAGAAACTGAACATTATTTTCAACATCATTACCTGTAATCCTTAGCCTTAGGCAAATGGTCCGAAGTGACGTCCGGTTAGCGAACTAATCGTTCTTTTTAACCAGTTCTTTTAAGCGAACTAGTTGAACCATTTCACCAAATCGGACTGAATCGTTTATTCACTTCATATGCTTTAAACGTGTAAAACATCTGTGTTTTACATCACATCACTATTGGGTACTTTAAAAATATAATTGCATATACCTGATGTCATTGCATGATTACATAAACTGGTGAATCAGTTATTTGAACCAGAAGCGAACTCTCTGAAAGAACCAGTTCGCAGAAAAGAATCAGCTTTCCCGTTTGCCTGAGGCTATGAATTACACGTAATAATGTTGTAAATAAAGATCGGTTTCTTGCATTGATTGATCTTTTCGCTTCTTAAGACCTCTATATATAGTCAGGAGCCACGGATATTAATTTTGTGTTGCCTGATTTTACTCTCAAGTGCTGGGAGTCACTAATTGCATTGTATGAAACACCAAGGACCATGGTTTCAGCTAAACATCTTCTTTACTGTTCTACTTAAGAAAAAGTCACCTATCTTGGATGGCCTGAGGGTGAGTAAATTAACAGCAAGTTTTCAATTTTGGGTGACCCATGCCTTTAAGAACTCACAGAATAATCCCTTCTCCTACCGTTAGCAATGTGACTGTTGCCTCCGTTCTGTATGACGTCACTAAGGCTGCGCTTGATCCGCTCGTAGCAGGCGAAATAGAGTGCGTGTGCAGGACCGGCCCCCAGCACAGTGATATTGAGGCCCCTCAAGGGCCGAAGGAGACCCTCAGTCCGCACAATCCTCTTCAGTGCACTGTACACACTGCGGTACTGAGCCTTTGGGTCCGGCTGTAAACTCTGCATACGTGTCTATGGACAGAAAAACAGCAGCATATAAGCATATCAACAATAAAAAGAACAACTCTTGATATGTATATATTTTCAAACATAGTTTCCGAACTAGACCAAATCATGAAGATCAGTTATTTTTGTCTTGTGTTCTGACATTGTGTGGCATACAAGGCAGTTTCACCTCAAAACAAATCTCAGATGTCATAGCTTTTCATTCAATTCCACCAAAAATATCTATATAATTTACAGAGACCCCTAAAAATAGATATTTTCTGACAGAAATAAAAAGGATTGTTAAATTGTTAACAAAAAGGGAAGGAAATACCATCAATATGTAGACAGAGATAGAAGCAGTCAATCTTTCTGCTTACCCAACACTTTGGCTCAGTTATAAAACATGCTTTGTTTAATATGAATGATTTGGCAAAAATCATCATAACACACAGAGACTGAGGGGCACAGCAACCAGGCTATCAGAATAAAGCCTGATCCACAAACTGAAGCTTATTCCGGCCAGAAACGTCTGAGCAACATAAAGTGCACAATGATGACCACTCAGTTTTTTGCACCAATAACTTTGAAGTGAGTACACTTTTATACAGGCTTTTTGACCACATATGAATAATTACTAAATGTTTTAAAAATCTTTTTTTACTCCAACTAACTGTGGTGATTGAGAAATAGTGATTCAGAACATTTGGGAACAATTTTAAATGATTCACTGAAAAGAACTCATACAGTATATGACTTGTTAAAACATGTTTCGCTATACACCTGCAATATCTAACCATGCAAATATTTTAGACTGTTTTTAAAACAAAAGATCTAGAATGCAACATGCATATGATATATGATGATGATGAAGTGAAAGAATCATTTAAGTATGTCTATATAGTCCATGTAAAACAAGTTTAAACTTGTAAATGAAACCAAAACACTTCTTTTTCAGTCTTTCTTTCCCATTATCTTTTTAATTCTACCACTTAAATCTAAACACTAGACAAGCCAGTGTGAGCGGTTACAACTTACTTTGAACAAGATACTATTAAAGCTAAGCAAAAGGGTTAAATTAGTTCTTCTTTAACTAGTGAACTAGACAAACACCCTGATATGTTTGAATTGACCCAAAACTATCATCAGAAAATCCCTGTCATCAAACAGCAACAGCTAACTGGAATATGCTGGAATAGCAAGAAATCTCCCTGAAAACATTCATCAGGGTGGATTGAGTTTTCAAACAGATTTAACTCCCCATTTCAAGCTGTTCTGTAATCTCAACTCATGCTTCATTATAATAATAATTATAGCAATGCTTTTGCAAACGTTTGCAACTATTTTAGGAATACATTTCTCTGCATTCTGAAGAACTTTAGCAAACAAAAAGCAGAAGAGCAGCTAAATATGCCACAGAAAACACTAAGCCAATGTCGTTTCCTCAAATATAGTCAAATAAGACATGTAATGCTATGAACATGTTTGAAACTTCAAACCTGAATGGGTTACACACTTCCCCTGAGAAAAAAAACTGAAAAAAACGTCTTTCATTAAAAAAGAGACAGCGCGAAACACTTCTTAGGACTTAAACACATTTTTTATGTCCACAAACCAAACCAAAACAACTTTTTTGTGTAGACACTTTTTTGTGTTCACAAAACAAAAAACAGAAGCTGTCAAAGTCAATCATGACGTCACATTCCCGTTTTTATAGCATCACATAACTAACTAAAACTAAACTTTTACTACATTAGTAGAAAATTATTTGAAGTGTAAATTAATTCTTTAGTTTGTCTCGCGTCCCATTAGATTACATGGAGAGGGCGGGGTTTATGACCTATACTGGGTCCAGCCGCCTGGGGGCGATCGAAACGTTTTGGCTTTACTTTTTAGGACTTGTGCGGCACACTTGGTTAGTTACTATCAAGCAAATGTCATATATGAGAGGTGACAGTCACGACAGGAATGTGAGTATGTGTTGTACATGTGTGTGTGTGTGTGTACTGGTTTATATATCCTGGTGGGGACTTAAACCTGACTACACACAGACTCATGGGGACTCGTGTCACGGTGGGAACCTAAATTGAAGTCCCCACGGGTACAAAAGCTTATAAATCATACAGAATGAAGTTTTTTGAAAATTTAAAAATGCAGAAAGTGTCCTGTAAGGGGTAGGTTTAGGGGTAGGGTTGGTGTAGGGCAATAGACATAGTTTCCGAACTAGACCAAATCATGAAGATCAGTTATTTTTGTCTTGTGTTCTGACATTGTGTGGCATACAAGGCAGTTTCACCTCAAAACAAATCTCAGATGTCATAGCTTTTCATTCAATTCCACCAAAAATATCTATATAATTTACAGAGACCCCTAAAAATAGATATTTTCTGACAGAAATAAAAAGGATTGTTAAATTGTTAACAAAAAGGGAAGGAAATACCATCAATATGTAGACAGAGATAGAAGCAGTCAATCTTTCTGCTTACCCAACACTTTGGCTCAGTTATAAAACATGCTTTGTTTAATATGAATGATTTGGCAAAAATCATCATAACACACAGAGACTGAGGGGCACAGCAACCAGGCTATCAGAATAAAGCCTGATCCACAAACTGAAGCTTATTCCGGCCAGAAACGTCTGAGCAACATAAAGTGCACAATGATGACCACTCAGTTTTTTGCACCAATAACTTTGAAGTGAGTACACTTTTATACAGGCTTTTTGACCACATATGAATAATTACTAAATGTTTTAAAAATCTTTTTTTACTCCAACTAACTGTGGTGATTGAGAAATAGTGATTCAGAACATTTGGGAACAATTTTAAATGATTCACTGAAAAGAACTCATACAGTATATGACTTGTTAAAACATGTTTCGCTATACACCTGCAATATCTAACCATGCAAATATTTTAGACTGTTTTTAAAACAAAAGATCTAGAATGCAACATGCATATGATATATGATGATGATGAAGTGAAAGAATCATTTAAGTATGTCTATATAGTCCATGTAAAACAAGTTTAAACTTGTAAATGAAACCAAAACACTTCTTTTTCAGTCTTTCTTTCCCATTATCTTTTTAATTCGACCACTTAAATCTAAACACTAGACAAGCCAGTGTGAGCGGTTACAACTTACTTTGAACAAGATACTATTAAAGCTAAGCAAAAGGGTTAAATTAGTTCTTCTTTAACTAGTGAACTAGACAAACACCCTGATATGTTTGAATTGACCCAAAACTATCATCAGAAAATCCCTGTCATCAAACAGCAACAGCTAACTGGAATATGCTGGAATAGCAAGAAATCTCCCTGAAAACATTCATCAGGGTGGATTGAGTTTTCAAACAGATTTAACTCCCCATTTCAAGCTGTTCTGTAATCTCAACTCATGCTTCATTATAATAATAATTATAGCAATGCTTTTGCAAACGTTTGCAACTATTTTAGGAATACATTTCTCTGCATTCTGAAGAACTTTAGCAAACAAAAAGCAGAAGAGCAGCTAAATATGCCACAGAAAACACTAAGCCAATGTCGTTTCCTCAAATATAGTCAAATAAGACATGTAATGCTATGAACATGTTTGAAACTTCAAACCTGAATGGGTTACACACTTCCCCTGAGAAAAAAAACTGAAAAAAACGTCTTTCATTAAAAAAGAGACAGCGCGAAACACTTCTTAGGACTTAAACACATTTTTTATGTCCACAAACCAAACCAAAACAACTTTTTTGTGTAGACACTTTTTTGTGTTCACAAAACAAAAAACAGAAGCTGTCAAAGTCAATCATGACGTCACATTCCCGTTTTTATAGCATCACATAACTAACTAAAACTAAACTTTTACTACATTAGTAGAAAATTATTTGAAGTGTAAATTAATTCTTTAGTTTGTCTCGCGTCCCATTAGATTACATGGAGAGGGCGGGGTTTATGACCTATACTGGGTCCAGCCGCCTGGGGGCGATCGAAACGTTTTGGCTTTACTTTTTAGGACTTGTGCGGCACACTTGGTTAGTTACTATCAAGCAAATGTCATATATGAGAGGTGACAGTCACGACAGGAATGTGAGTATGTGTTGTACATGTGTGTGTGTGTGTGTACTGGTTTATATATCCTGGTGGGGACTTAAACCTGACTACACACAGACTCATGGGGACTCGTGTCACGGTGGGAACCTAAATTGAAGTCCCCACGGGTACAAAAGCTTATAAATCATACAGAATGAAGTTTTTTGAAAATTTAAAAATGCAGAAAGTTTCCTGTAAGGGGTAGGTTTAGGGGTAGGGTTGGTGTAGGGCAATAGAATATACGGTCTGTACAGTAGAAAAACACTTACACCTATGGAGAGTCCCCACAAGGATAGCTGACCAGACTGTGTGTGTGTGTGCGCGTGTGTGTAAATAACGGTCTGTTAATCAATTTCAAAACGCCCCATCCTAAATGCAAGAGACACTCTTGCACATTCACAGTTCACACCCTTCTGGTCGTGTGAGATTACGACCTCTGCCCTGGCCCACCCCTCAGCCACGAGGAGTGACTCACACCACCCCATCCGTTC
Source organism: Sinocyclocheilus grahami (assembly GCF_001515645.1). Lineage (NCBI taxonomy): Eukaryota > Metazoa > Chordata > Actinopteri > Cypriniformes > Cyprinidae > Sinocyclocheilus > Sinocyclocheilus grahami. The sequence goes on along the minus strand of NW_015505865.1, from coordinate 255,461 downwards.
GGCACTGATTACTGGTAATGCTCTCTAGTTACCGCCATCAGGCCCAACGTTTAAACCAGCTGTAAACTTTCACCTGCCATCGAAACTGGAGTTAACTTTTTAACCAACATATTTATATATACTAGTTATCAAGATATTATATATATATGTTTTAAATCATGTTTTTAGTCACTGTTCTTTCAACTACAGAAAATATTTATTTAGAGTGGCCTTTTATTGTGGCCAGCCTAAGGCACACCTGTGCAATAATCATGCTGTCTAATCAGCATCTTGATATGCTACACCTGTGAGGTGGATGGATTATCTCGGCAAAGGAGAAGTGCTCACTAACACAGATTTAGACAGATTTGTGAACAATATTTGAGAGAAATAGGCCTTTTGTGTACATAGAAAAAGTATTAGATGTAAAAGTATTTCATGAGTTCAGCTCATGAAAAATGGGGGCAAAAACTAAAGTGTTGTGTTTATAATTTTGTTCAGTCTATTAATAAATGTTTAAATATTTAATATAACGATCAGTCATAATAGTGCTGGTATACAGTGGGTATAGAAAAGAATCATCACCCTTTAAAATAATCACATTTTGTTGCTTTGCAGCCTGTAATGAAGACAGACATAGTTTTTGTTTAATCCAGCTGTATTTACTCAGTGTAACTTATAACATTAAAGTGAAAGATATAACACCAAATTGTAAGAAAAAAATTAAAAACCAGAATCACTGAGTGGGAAAAAGGATCAGCCCCTTGTGTCAGTATTTTGTTGAACCTCCTTTTACTTTAATTACAGCTTTTAGTCTGTTGGGATTTGTCTCTGTCTCTACTAACTTTGCAATATTTGCCCACTCTTCTTTGCAGAACTGCTCAAGTTCAGTTCAATGTGATGGTGAGTGTTTGTGGACTGCAGTCTTCAAGTCATTCCACAGATATTCAGTGGGGTTTAAGTCTGAGCTCTGACTAGATCATGCAAGTACATTCACCTTTTTCTCCTTCAACCACTGTGTGCTCAGTTTTGCTGTGCTTTGGGTCATTGTCATGTTGGAAGGTAAACCTTCATCCCATTGACAACTTTCTGACAGAAGGCAGCAGATTCTCCTAATGAATTTGACTGTATTTTGCCTCATCCATGTTTCCTTCTATCCTGACGAGTGCTCCAGTCCCTGCTGTAGAGAAACACCCCATAACAGGATATCACCACCTCCATGCTTTACTGGAGGAATGCTGTTATTTGGATGGTGAGCTGTGTTTTGGTGTTGAGGCCAAATAATTTAATTTTAGTCTCATGTGATCTCCGAATCGTCAGGGGGCGTTTTGGCAAAGCTCAGTTGTGACTGCATGTGGCCGTTCTTGAGGAACTCTAAATAATTCACTAACTCTATATAATAAATAAATAAATAAAACTCTAAATAAAAATGTTAAATGTGGGATTAAATTTAGGATCAAATAGCAATATTACTGTTAATTGCATTTACTAAAGCAATACATTCATAATAATTTTCATAATATACATTCATATTAAGATCTATAGAACTTTGTGGCACCACTAGTCTGGAGCCCTGACATACCTCAATGTAAACATTAACAATTTCAGCCTTCACTTTATGCAATGCACAAAGAGCACAAAGATTGTGTCTAAGAAGGATAAAGAAGTAACTAATTTGCATAGTTGCAATGCGTTTGAGTCAGTGTATGGAGAGGAAAAGCACTGTTACTCATCCTGTTTCTCTATACTGGTTCTTCTGTTATTGCTACATCTCTCTGAATCACACCCTGCCTCTTACTGTACATGCACCACATTATTACCAATCACTGACATAGAGAACCATATGATCCATTAAAGATCCCTTTCAGTCACAAAACTACAGACTACCTACCAACTATTTAAGTGGGTGCTGAAGACCATATGAAATAACATTCACAATGCATTTATCTTCCATAATGTGACATTTTAGATTGAAACTAAATATTCTGTGGGAAACAAAAGTTGGGCGTAACATGACATACGACATAATGACATAACATGATATATTTACTAAAAAAGTAAATAGAGGCAATTTCATGTCATCTCTATATTCTGTGGTGGATTATGAATGAACAGAAAGCCGACCTCCTGTTAAAAAGAAGCACCATGTGCACCTTTCTCATTGAACTGAATCGCAAATAGAGACAGGGAATGTGTGTGTGAGTAAAGGTCATATATGGAAAAGCACGCTTAATAAGTGTCCTGAAACGCTCCTTAGAAGTGCTTCTAGGAAGTGACGAAACTCGAACGGCTGGCTAACCCCCACAATTTCTCACACACTGGAAATTCCAGTTTCACTACAGCCTGAATCACTACTACAGACACATGTGCTCCAGTAACTGAATTGCAACATCATGTTTGGGTAGATGTTTCAACAGCACATTTAATTTACAACTACAGTACAATGCCAAAGTTTAAAGCACACTTGTCTGCTTTAAAATGGCCAATGAAATTTAGGCAGTCACTAATCAACATCACTAGCAAATCTCAAGTTTCCCTTGTTCCTGAAGACACTTCCTTAGAGGAAGAATAATCTCTTTCTGGATGTTTGACAAATGATTTACTGGCCCACTACACAAATTTACTAAACAGTACATGATAAACAGCAGGATTTGAGTGGCTCAATAAATAGTTTAAGACAGCACTGGGATCAGTGACGCATTAAAGTGTCCACGAGAAAGAATCTTTTAACAGGAAGGAAATATTTATTTAAAATAAATGTGTGCCAAGTTCTTTGAAATGTAAAAATTGTATTTTCTTTACTTGTAAACATTTATGCTTCTAAGAAAAAGCTTAAATTGAATTACTCTAAAACGGCAGTAAAACCATAAAGTAAAAGATACCAAATTTTTTAAATATAAATTTTTATATTTGAAAGCATTGTTTATTAAATCATATTTTTTTAATTAAAATCATGAATGTATGAATTATGAATTCCTTTACGTTTTTGGGGAGCGGCACCACATGACGTTTTACAACCTTAAAGCGGACATGACACACACATAGAGCTGCACGATTAATCGAATGCGATTGTCATGCGTATTTGTCAGTAAAGCCGGTTCTGTGATCAGTAGTAAATCTCCATCACATGATTTAAAATGGAGCAGCATTTACTACACAGAGCCATAGTTCACTGACAAGCTATGCAAAATCACGTTTATAATCGTAGACGATATAATCGCGCAATTATGAAATCAAAGAAATCGATTTGATAGTCGTTATCAAATCGATAATGACAGCTGTTTGCGTAGCTTCTCAGTGAACTACGGCTCTGTGTAGTAAATGCTGCTCCATCTGAAAGCACGTGAAAATACCACATTTAATAACATATTTTTACTCCAAACTCACTTCATAACATCAGTCTATTGTTTGAAATAAATCCGTCTGTGAGATGATATGGCTTCTTACACAGAATAAGGCACGCAACATATAGCCTTATCACTGCTTAGAATACTATGAAATATGTCGATTAGCATTGCATTATTATATTTTAATTTATGCATTTAGCAGACACTTTTATCTAAAACGACTTAGTGCATTAAGGCTATACATTTTTTACCAGTATGTGTGTTCCCTGGGAATCGAACCCACAACCTTTTGAGCACTGCTAACACAATGCTCTAACACTGAGCCACAGGAACAGATATATATACTTTATTATAATAAACATTATAATAAGACGAACTCCGATGAACCATATATTGTCGTAGTCGTGTGTTTTATTAGTCACGATGAATCAATGAAAGCAGTTAAATCTTGTTTATTTAGAAAGAGGCATTTCCTGGGTTTTTTCTGCAAGGCTATTTGGAGTTTCAGCACGAGAGCGCCCTCTGGCCTTCGGATGGAGATTTACTGCTGATCACAGAACCGTTCTTCACTGAAAGATATGCATGACAATCGCAGCTTCTGCCTAATCGCGATTTATCGCCTTTGCGATTTAATCTTGAGTACTAATAGATTAGTATTGCATCGTTCATTTCTCTGAAGAGTCTTTAGTTTTATCAGATTTATTAAAGACAGATACAGCTATACGCTTCTCTCTGAAAACAGCCAAGCTCCTGGAGGCATGCCGTGGGCGGAGCTAAAGAGTCACGAGCATGCGCAGCTTTTGTGTAGCAATCGTCTGCAAGCGGTGACATCGACATAAATAAAACAGGGACAAAACTTTATTGACTTAAATGAACTATGGCTAACGAATTAACGAATGAAGCACATTGATGGGCTGCTCTTGCTCTGGTTGATGTGCCCATACAAGGGAATCCACCCTTTATGACGTCATACATGGCCATACTTGAAAAAAACTTTCGGAAACTTGTACGAACCTTGAAGGAGTGCATTTTGCACAGAAATACTTCATGCGTCCAACTTGTTTTTTGAAACTTTGCTCATGTTTAGTAGGGCTGGGACAATAAATCGATGCATCGCGATTCGTGGATCAATTCTGAGATTTTCAGAATGCATAGTGATTCTCTCTCGAATCGATTCTGAGCTTAGTTTTTATCAGCAGACGGCGTTCTAGGCTAGTTTTAAAACCACACCCTCAAACGCTCACGAAGAAGAGCGCTTGTGCGTTCGGCTGAGTAATGTAAGTGGTTAAATGTACTTGCACATCGGCTTTTATGCTTTTATGATGGGAGATTAGTGCAAACACAGCCCACTGCGAACATCCTTGTAATTCACTTCAGCCTTTTCTAACTTTATGAATTATTATTTTAGGTTCAAGTGGTGTGTGTGTGTGTGTAAGGAACTGGACGCGAGCAGAATACAGCTATTTCTAAAGCAATCAGTGTCATCTGCTGTTAAAAACTAAGCTCAGAATCGATTCAAGAGAGAATCGCGATGCCTTCGGAAAATCTCAATCGATGCAGAATAATTTCGCGATGCATCGATTTATTATCCCTGCCCTAATGTTTAGCATGATAATCCAACTCTTTAACAGTGTAAATAAGTCAGAATGCATGATCTCCCCTTTAACCAAATATTAATCAAAATTGAAGAGATTAATTTGTAGAAATTAATTTTTATATTAGAAATTAATAATAATAACAATAAATACATAATTATTATTATTATATTTTTAAACCAATTAATATATTTGTACTTTATGTATGTGTGTCTGTTACATTTATTTAAACAAGTATTTTAATATTTTATATATAAATAGATTTCGTTTATTATTATTAGTATTGTTGTTGTTGTTGTTGTTATTGTTATTATTTACGTTTTAAAACTGTCATTTTTCTGCCCACATGGCTTTGGTAACAAAAAGAAAAGAGGTGTTATCTTCAGAGGCAAAGACAATTATTAAATTTTTATTTTTGCAATGAAAACAAAAACAATTATTAAAGTTAAGCAGGTCCTTTTTTTTCAAATTGTCTATAATCTCAAATTACAAGTTCAGAAAATATTTCTGCATGTTATGACAAATAATGACTTCATCCTTTGTCCTATTAACGCAGTATCCCTCTGTGATCTCTGACCAAGTTTCACTTTCTGTCATCGCTAACACACACACCCACGAACGCACAAAGCAATTACAGCCCAGTTCCTTCCAGGTAAAGTCCAGGGGCCTCTGGTTGGTTAGGCATGAGACGCGTCTCTTTGGCTATGTGCACTCCAGACATGGCTCTCAAACGCATAGAACTATGGCGACCAGCAAACGAGTGAAATCTGGCAGCCACTAAGGAAACAATGACAATAGCCTACGCAAGTCCAACAGAATAGATGCAGAGCTCAATCTGGCACAGTGACAGATCATTTTCACTCACAAGCTCCCAAAAAGACAAAGTTAGGACACTTTTGTCACGCCGTAACAAACTCTGAGAAGTGATTTGAGAAGAGATAGAGCTCGAATTCCTACAATAAGGAACTGGATGAAAAGGACAGCTGTGTTCAGTGAACTAGCTGGCAGGCTTATGTTTGAATGAAGAACTGTTGTTTTAAAGCCGGAGCGAGGCTAGCCCCAAGATTAGCGCTACACTCGCACACAAAATCACCATGGCATTTCCACTCAACATCATGAGACGACACTTTCACCTCAGATAAAATATGTACAATGGGGAGAAACAGAGATCACGTTTTGTTCCTCAAAAAAACCTATGAAATAATGAATCGGACCAAGACATCGTCATGCTGACTTAACTCAGCTGTTTCCTATTCAAGCAGTGTTGCCAGGTCCACAGTTTTCCCACGGAATTGGGCTACTTTAACACTGTTACCGCGGGTTGTTTTTCATGTCCGCGGGTTGAAGCGACCCCAATAACATGGTATTTATCCCCTGGAATGCGAATATTAGCAATTGGCCGGGTTTTGTTGTGAAAACCTGGCAACCCTGTATTTAAGGACTCTGTGGTGTAGTCAATAGGCTACTAACTACAAAGTCATAAGTTCACACCCCGGGAAAAGGGTGAGTCATACACTACCACCATTATGACCTCGACTCACTAAACCCAAGATTACTCAAGGGTAGGGTTGGGTATCGAAAGTGCAACTGGCTGTTGGACTTCCTGACTGGGAGACCTCAGGCAGTACGGGTCGGCAGTAACACATCCAGCACCATCACACTGAACACTGGGCCCCCCCCCCCCCAAGGATGTGTGCTGAGCCCCCTCCTCTTCACTCTGCTGACACACGACTGCACACCGTCACACAACTCCAACCTCTTCATTAAGTTTGCGGATGACACGACTGTAGTGGGTCTCATTAGCAACAGAGATGAGACAAACTACAGGTGCGAGGTGAGCCGCCTGGCTGGGTGGTGCAGTGAAAACAATCTTTCTCTGAAAGTGAAGAAGACGAAGGAGATTGTTGTTGACTTCAGGAGAGTGCACACTCAACGGATTACCTTCTGAGTAGGGTTGGGTATGAAAACCGGTTCCATATTAGAACCGGTCCCAAATGTCCAAGAACCGGTTATTCGATAAGACGCGTGCATTTCGATTCTGCTTACCGATTCCTGCGTTCGCATTTTAATAAAAAATTATTTAAGTGCAGGAACGGAAAGAACTTGCGCCCTGTTTGCGTGAAGCGCACACGAAGCGCAAGCGCGAGCACAGAGAACATAGGTCGCGGTACGGGTTCCCGGTTTGTGTCCGTTCTCGAACCGTTCCGTGTATTTCCACTGTAGAAAAGGTTGTTCCGGGCCGAAACTGACTTCTTTCATATTTGTCTGCCAATATGCAGAAAATTATGTCAGTATATCATCATAAACACAGCCATTTTTGTCTTACGTGAACGTAAACAGATGAGAAAGAAAACACACATTTCTTTCTCTATACAGTATTTTTAGATCTGCGTGCGTTAGGTGTTAAAGAGACAGCAGCCTAATAAACGCACTGCCTGTCATTAATGTTAATCAAAGAACAAAAGAAAATCATTCACTGATCTTGACTGAATATATTTAATAACTTTAATTGATTAATCTATATTTTATTTATGAAAAGAAAACTATGCAGTGTTTTTTAACTTTTAATTACAGTTTCTGTACCTGAATTTTTATTCAGTTGTATTTATTTATGATATTGCTAATTGATTTGTTTGTTCCTATCTTATTACTGACTGTTTACTTGTCTTTAACACTTTAATATTTGAAATGTATATTAATCTAGTTGTTTTTGCTGTGGTATTTTTTTTTAAAGCATAGGCAAAATTCCTCTTGCAGTGTTCTGTAGGCTGCTGATTTTTGCTCGTGTTATTCAGCTGCAACAGAATGCTTTGTAAAAAGACAGAATAAATGTTTGACTTCATTTTTTTTTATATATATTGGATTTTTTATCTTATTGGAATCTAAACTAGGAATTGATAAGAATCGGAATCGATAAGCAGAATCGGAATCGATCAAATTCAAACGATACCCAACCCTACTCAAGGGTAGACTGACCTTGTAATAAGTATACTGCAAAAAGACTATAAGAAAGCCCTTGTGAAAAGGAAGTACACTAAAGCATACTTTTAAAAGAGTACCTATTATGGCGATAATACACTTTAAAAGAAAATACTTAAGTGCGAACTGAATGTAATGTATGAAAGCCCATTTCCGTTTGTTAGCCCATTTTCATCAGTTTATAGCTCACATAAAGACAAGGGAAGTTGTGGCCTAATGGTTAAGAGAGTCGGACTCGTAACCCAAAGGTTGCGGGTTCGAGTCTCGTACCGGCAGGGATTGTAGGTGGGGGGAGTGAATGTACAGCGCTCTCTTCCACCTTCAATACCACGACTGAGGTGCCCTTGAGCAAGGCACCGGACCCCCAACTGCTCCCCGGGCGCCGCAGCAAAAAAATGGCTGCCCACTGCTCCGGGTGTGTGTTCACGGGGTGTGTGTGTTCACTGCTGTGTGTGTGCACTTTGGATGGGATAAATGCAGAGCACTAATTCCAAGTATGGGTCAACATGGGCCGGAGAAATGTCAAACAACAAGCGCTACTCTCCACTGCTCAAAACTTGCGTTTGAATCATCAGTGGCAAATCCTTTAAATATGAAAAATGTACTAACACTCTGAGAGTCAGAACAGCCGACATTGTAGTCTACTCTCCCAGGAAACAGTCCTCCATAAAATGCTCTGCACACATCTGAATATTTGGGTTGAACTGTTCTGGAACAGTGTTGTAAATACAACTTAACCACCGATTTCTAGTTGTGTCCTCTTTTGGAAGGCCAAACAAAGTACCGGCAGCCTACGCTTTCTCAACGAAACGCTTTCTCAACGAAACACACGGCGGCTTGAGGCAACCACATGTGATGACCCCGGGCTGGACTCCACTTCGTCCACGGTGAAAGCCGATCCGGCGATCCACAGCACGAAGTTGATGTATTTCCTCAGCGACCAGCACGGATCAGCTCTAGGCATGACGAAGCAGATATCGTCCTCTTTTGGAAGGCCAAACAAAGTAGTTTTGTTTTCACAACGAAACACACGGTAACAACAATATTACAGTATTGTTGCAATACTACAATATTTCTTTCTTTGTGTGAACATTTGGGCGGTGTTATGCAAATCTTCCCACACAGTGATGTAGATATGTGGGGGCGTGTTTAAACGAGCCGTTTTAGATAGGCGTGGTTGACTCTTAACTTTTATAAAGATTATCTCTTTGGATTTGAGACTTTAGTCTTTGCAATTTTACAAATCTTCTTTATGCACCAAGAGCTTGTAACACTCCAAAGAGAAAGGAAAAATTTTAATCGCATCATATGAAGATTTTTTAAAGACCCTAACCCAAATCCAAAGAGAAATTCTTTATTAAAGTTAAGAGTCAACCACGCCTACCTAAAACGGCTCTTTCTAACACGCCCCCACATGTCTATGTCACTATGTGGGAAGATTTGCATAACATTGCCCAAATGTGCACTCAAAGAAAGAAGGCGTAACTTTTATTTTCGCTGTAATATTGTTGTTGCCGCCGCCATGTCGTGAAGGCGCTGTGTGCTTCATTGTGAAAGCAAAACTACTTTGTTTGGTCTTCCAAAAGAGGACGATATCTGTTTCATCATGCCTAGAGCTGATCCGTGCTGGTCGCTGAGGAAATACATCAACTTCGCGCTGTGGATCGACGGATCGGCTTTCACCGTGGACGAAGCGGAGTCCAGCCCGGGGTCGTCACATGTGGTTGCCGCAAGCCTGCCGGCCGCTCCGTTCTTAGGCCGGCCTGCCTGCCGTTGCTCACTAAAGCCTGCCGTGTTTTTCGTTGTGAAAGTGAAACTACTTTGTTTGGCCTTCCAAAAGAGGACATGACTAGAAATCAGTGGTTAAGTTGTAACATTGCGCAGCATTTCCGTCACACGCTTGAGATCTTCGGCCAATCACAACACACTGGATAGCTGGACCAATCAGAGCACACCTCGCTTTTCAGAACGATGAGCTTTGTAAAAATCGACGCGTTTCAGAAAGGCGGGGCATAGAGGAGAAACATTAATGCACAGTATGTGGAAAATAATGGGGTTTTTTTACCTTTAATCGCATAAACACATTTCATTACACCAAATACACAAAATAATGTTCTTTTTAGAATTGTAATAATTAGAATTAACTTGATAACCATGTTTGAATGCATAATAGTCATTTTATCTGAACATTTTAACTGGAATGGTGTTTTTTTTTTTTGATTATTCAAAAATTAAATGTAAAGAATATCGTTTACATGTAGCGCGTCAATTCTCTCTCTCTGCGTGTGTGTGAGATAAAGTGACGGCGAGTCGTGCGCCTTCACACTAGAGTTTACGGTACGCCAAATACATAAACACAGGTGCGTTGCACATCTATTCAGATGAACTGAAAAATATCACAGATCGCTTGACGGAGAGAGAAACTCTGAAGCGCTCAGTCAGAGTGTTCAGTGAGTGAAAATATTTCCGTGCTAAACTTATACTCAGCCTCCAACTCACACACTGGCGAGTAAAATCTGAGAATTTATTAGCCATTGGCTAATATTAGACATCATTTAGTCGCCCAGAGTGAAGATTTAGTCGCATATGCGAGTGATTTACTCGCAATGTAGAGGGTTGACTTAGTGTATCCCATCATGCATCATGTTCTGGAAATAAACCATGAGACTTTTTGCCGAGATCTCACGAGAGGTCACGGAAACCTTTCCAATCCAAGTTAAATATTAATATAATAATTAGATATTACATAAAATTTGGTAGAAAAACAGTGTTTTTACGTTTTATTGGTGGAAAGATGAGTAGTGGTGATATTTAATTTGTACAACATTTGCAACTGATTTTATCACTTAATTAGAAGCACCACAAATTAAAATTATGTCATGTTATAGGGACTACTGAACAGACATTTAGAAGTTGATTTTAAAATGCAAAGTATTTAAAATTAAAATAAAGCTATGTAAACACTTGCATTTTTACAACACTATAAGTGTGTCCCATCAGGTAATGAAAAGTTTGACACACACTTGTGGTCTTCATCCTCACTTGAACACTTGGGCCAAATACAGGAAATACGTCATATAAGTGTTCAAGTGCAAAGACCGCAAGTGTGGGCAATAGTCATGAAAGTGGATCGTTAAGTGCACTTAAGTTTTATTTCAGTAATATTATCTGTAAGTAGTTTTGTTTTCTTTTTATAATACATCACAAGTGTACACTGAATACAATAAGCACTTATTTTTCACAAAAAAAAAGTATCTTACTTGGCTGACAAATGTGCAACTAAGATAACTTATGAATGAATTAATGATTAAGAATATTCTCTTTTTTTGTATTTACAGTATGAGTTTGTTATTGACTTGTGGCAATTATAATGAGTGTTAAAACACTATTGTAGCAAGCTATACTGTACTATAAGTACATAGTATTTCTATTCACTAAACCCTAAATATGTTAAGAACCTAACAAACTTGAAATGACTGAGTCTAGAGAGGAATATGAGGTTAGGAGAGCTGCTTTAGCAGTGAATGTGGCTGCGGTAAAGTTGGACATTAGATCTTTTCTTCTTCATTAATTTACATGTAATCGCATAATAGTCATGGATCATGCTTAATCGTGTTCAGATCACATTTAAAAGCATAATATCAAAATGATTAATAATATTATTATTCGATGATGTAATTGTTTTAAAAGGCACAATATGAAAGATTTTTTAATTAAAATATCCAAAAACCACTAGAACAGTGTTATATATTTTGCTGACTTGTGTACTTACATTATCCCAAATGTTTCGAAGAATGTTTCAATCCAGAGAAATAAGCTATTTTAACTAGTGACACGGAGCGTGCCCATAGTGTCATTGTGTCGCCTGCCAATGACGTCATAACCCCTCGATTTCCGGTTTTGTTTTGTAGAAAACATGGAAACACCAAAGACGCTTTAATATGTTGTGTGTTTTAATAGACGGTGACGACCGCACAGAGTAGCATTATAACAGAACTTTCAAATGTATCTAGTATGATAAAACAGCGCTGCTTTACCCCACATACGCACGACCGGAAGGAGCGGAAGCGGTCGACTGTGGCATAATAAAAGCTCTGCTGCTTTCGAGCCGTGTGTCACGCTCGTTCAGCGGCCTCGTTTCGCTTCGACAGCTTTCAGCCTCACCCGGCTTCATACTACTACGTTAATAAATCATTAGCTCATCCATGAACATGATTTCTGCCCGAGACCCGTCGGATTGCATCGGCTGTGGGGATGAAGACCACAACTCCCATGATTTTACACTCAATCACGGCGTCATCAAACTACGCCTTTGTCTATTTGTTTATTTTGAATATTCGCCCTCTAGCGGCGAAAATTACATATTGTGCCTTTAAGCATCTGAAGTGAAAAAGTCTTCACAAGGATCCCCACTTGGACACTTCAAGTTAGGGAGCGTCTCAAAAGAGCAAAATCCACAATACTTGGTTAAATATGTGCATTATTCATAAAATCGTGAACCTTTTACATGTAGTTTATGTTAGCAAATAGATTAAGTATAGTAAATAATTTTTAACTTTTATATGATTAATATATACGTTATAAATATGAAAGTAAACAATGTCTTAAATCTATTTAACTTTGTGGCTGTTTTATCGAAAGAGCTCAAATCACCCACAATGTATTTATACACAGCAAAATCACTGGTGAAGAATTTTCAGGGACGGTGTAAAATTAACAGTGTTGACATTGTGCACCGCGCGACCAATTTCAGAATGTTTCAGCTAGTCGTAGGTGAGTTACTGGCTTAAAGTCTACCCTCGTCGAACACTGTTTAAGGTGTTTATTTTACCATGTAAGTTGCCATTTTATTAAATATTGTCTGTGGAAGAACGTTTAAACGTTATAATGCTAGATTAACTAAATACCATTATTTCGAGGGGTGCTGCAGGCCTGGCTTTTTTATTGACGTAAACATGAGAAATATCACCAAAACAACACTTTATCAGGACAAAAACGTCACTCAGTTTAATTCATTTATAAGCTAAACTTGCTTGATTGGTTTAAACTTATTTTAGGAGTTAACGTTAGATGTAACGTTAATGTTAGCGGTGTGTGTTTTAGTTTTTTATATTGGTGTCTTATTCTAGATGACTGTTTGACATACTATGGCAAACACCTGGCAAAACACCTAAGATATGTGCTAGCTTGGTTAAAAAAAAAAAAGTACACAGACTGTCTGTGATTATCCTAATAGTGAGAGTGTTTAATTCTGAAGAAATGCTGGTTCAAGTGGAGTGTAAAGGTAACCCGAAATGGATCCGAATACCAGTGAAAAATGACTGTTTTGACTTCTGTGAATTCATTAAAGAAGGTACGTTTTTCACATTTAGAGTAAATTTAAGTTCATTATGACAGTGTTTTTCACTTTGAAATCAATGATTCTTATTCATATTAAAAAGTATTAGTCATAATATATCTACATTTTTTTGTATTAGATATGCAGTGTATTATAAATAAACGTAATCCCAAATAATATTCTGATCACACTAAAGTGGTTTTATTTAACTTTTTAGCATATAGTAATGTTAAATCTTTGTATCTTTCAATACATTTGACATCAATTCTATCCTACTGATCTGTATAGTTATTTATTTTATTGTATTAGATTTTTTTTTTCTTTTTTTAAGGTATTACTTGCATTTGAAAATAATGCCAAGCAATTAAAATGTTGTCGTTTCAGTATGTTTGAACATGAAATCGAATTGTATTTGTTTCTACCTCTAAGCTTCAGTCAAGTTCAACTTGCCGCATAGAGCCAATGTGGTTCTTAAAGACTGCAGGAGTTGATGTTGATGCTAATATTTTTTATGAGCTTGTGAGAACATCTAAGGTGTCCTTCAAAGTTTTGGATGGTGATAATGATAAATCGGGTAAGAAACTCGTGACCTGCTGCCATGTTCAAAAATGTATAATCTAGTTTGTATTCTCAAATATCTTTCTTCACAATACATGATGATAGCATCTGTCTTTTTAATGTTTTAATGTTCAATTGTCTTGAGTGCTGTATGTGATTCTAAGATAATGTTCCGCAAGCTGAGACCGATTTCTCTGAGCCCTCATGCTCCGAGTCGTCATTTTCATCAGTGGAATCAGAAAGTTCAGATTCCACAATGATTCCACAATCTTCAAAGGCACGCAAAAAGCAATTCTTAGAAGAACCTTCTGACTGCAATTCGTCAAAAGATGTCAGTTATTTTTCCTCTCTTAGTTAAGTTTTGTCCTTGAATGATATAATTTTTGATACCATATCAATGATCTTACCAACATTAGTATATCAAAGACTGGTTTATTTGCATTCATCTTTTTTTTCTTTTTCTTTCTCTTCAGCTAGTTCATGCAGCACTGCACTCAAAACCAGGAGGCTCTGATATATTGGAGTACAAAAAAAACGAAGTAGTAGTGGGTCATGCACAGAACTTCTGTAAACAATATATTATTCTGAAAATTGTGTGCATGCAATACCGCCTGGGCCTGATACATTGATGCTGACTTATTGATGCTAAACGTTTGTTTGACAGGAACAGTACTACGATCCACGCAGTGGCCAGGGTTACATTGCCTACAGATTGAAAACTGTTCAGCACAACTCTGTAAATAACTTGAAGGGGTCATCAAAGGTGGTTTACCAAGATGGTCCTAAGATTTTGCGCGAGACATCTTCAACAACTGAGCAGCTGTCAGGTGATGAATGCACAGAAGCTATATCCATGATGAAGCATTTAACGGACGCACCAGTTATTAAGGATAAAATGAGGACAACATTCAAGTACAGAAAGAGTTTGATACATGATCCAGACAAATCTTCACTCATCCTTGATTACTTTACCCGATTTTTGGATACACCAGGCTTGGTAAGAAATATTAAAATATTGATGTTAATTGTATATGTAATTGTAATGTTTGTTGTTTACATGATTTCTCTGTGTGATAGATTGACCAAGACTTTACTATGCTTTTTGGAGATGGCATTTCAAGCAAGTTTATTGCAAAATGGCCAACATTTTACAAGCCAAGAATAATTGCTGACTGCAAAAACCTGCACCCTGGTGCACATGTGGATGACCTTCTGTCTGCTCTGGAGGAGTCTGATTATGGTAAGTATAAATATATATATTTTTTTTAATGGTTTAAGGTTTAACTGTATACTCTATTCTGCTAGGATGGGACAGTGATGTGGCAGCTATTCTCTTGCTCGTTCAGCTCTTGCCTCCAACTGTAAAAGGAAGGAAGACTGGGAAGATCAGTGCAACTGAAGTGGCTGATCATGTTGTAAAGTTCATAAAGGTAAAATAAATTTGTTAAGATTTACTCATTTAGTCTTGTCCACAGTTAGTGTCATCTGTAGGTGTATCTGCGTAGTCATCAAAAACAGGTTCAAAAATATAGGACTGGGCAGAAAACTTCATCAAATCTTCATCTCAAAACTTCATTTGTTAATTTTGGTTAATGTAGATCTCAACATAATACATTTTACAAATGTTATTTGTGTACGTTTCTCATTATGTCACACCTCTGAGGATGAGAATATTATTTGTGAATTTGAACATGAAAGATCTGCCAGCTGTTATACAAAACATTGATTAAAATCTCTCGTCATATGCTCTTAGGTGGGGACGAGCATCAAGACATTTCTTGAGTGAGTTGGATTTACACAACCCTTCCTCCTCTGTGTTGGAGAAAAGAGGAGTAGCATTCAGAAGTTTTACATCATCCTGGACCAGAAGGTCATTCCCTGCATGACGCAGACAGCTGTTGCAGCCTTTGATGAACTCTTTAAGGTGCACTTTGTCTTTGCGGTGTCGTATGATGAGGCCTTGTGCAACTTCTACACGTTCATTCAAACAACGGTGTATGGCACTGATGTGGGCACTGCCAAGGAAAGTCCAAGGGTCAAGGAAATCCGAGTGAGAATTCAGTACACTGAGGTTTGACTCCCCCTCCCCCCAGCGTCTTGCTCAAATGTTCTCATGCTTCCTTTGCTAGGTACACCACAGACGTTGTTCAAGTTCATTTCAGCATCTGAAGTTTCATCATGGGCTAAAAGTTTTTCAGTTAGAGTGTTTTCAGCTTGTTTATTTTCATATAAAAATACGGCATGCAGTTGCATCAAACAATGGTATAAACATCATTCAATGTAAACTGTGATAATCGTAATTAATAATCGCAATTACAATTTCAAGCGAATAATCGCCAATTATGATTTTTGTCAATCGTGCAGCCCTACTTTGTACATTCATATTTTTTTCTGTTGAAAATACAGTTGTTGTTTTTAGACAATTTTTTGAATTATTGAAAACTCTTTTACTTCTTGGTCATGCGGCCGGATATTGTTACACAAGTCTGGTTCGTATTCACAAACATTTCTCATACAAAAATATTCACATTGCGATATTATGTGCATGACACATGTTTATGAATGTAACAGAGTGGGTGTGGCAATATGCATGATGCTTTGCCTGTTTTCGAATCTTGTAAAGCATATCTTTTTTATTATGTTTACGCACTTTTGAGACGGTCCCTTAACTTGTCTGTCTGGAGAGGAAGTACACTAAATCGTACAGCACACAGCACACTCAGCGCGGTTCAACAGCAGAAGGCATGGCCGACTGTGCTGGTTTAGTTGTTGTTTTGGACCAGTTTGAGAAGGTTTGAGTCATCACATCACTAGCCGTGCTGATCTAGCCTAACTCTGTTGTAAAAGTTCGCTTGACGGCTGCGCCGCATGAGCTGTCCAGGGCTGCGGACAGCACACCCGACACATTAGTGCGTGTGTTCATGCCCTGCTGGGTTACCTTGACCGAGTCCACGGGGTACATGACTGTGTGCTCCAGCACTCCGGCGACGGCGCCCGCTGTCATGTGCGTGCCTAGCGACGCGTGAGCGGGCAGACTCTCGTACTCCTCGTCGCTTCCCACCTCCGACATCTCCAGACTCGCCAGGACCGTCTCGCTGCGCAACTCCATGCGCGAAGCTCTAAACGCACGGCTGATGCGCGCAGATGTGAAACGGCAGCACGAGCGCACTATTACCACCACTACCACCGACAGCGTCAGCCTGACGCAGCGCTCCCGCGACCAATCAGAGCGCTGCTCTGCGGAGCATGCATCATATGTTTCAGCAAAAGTGTTTCCAGAGTGTCATATGAACCAGATGTGGAGAAGCTGTTTGTTTGCAATGAATGCATGCATCTGTTACAAATCAAAAGATTATGCTACTTGCATTTTACCTGTTATCCCCCCCAGAAGCACTTCTAATCTTGAGTTTGCTCATGTTATATATCAGGGTTCCTCAAATCTTGCCCTGGAGGGCCAATGCACTGCAGAGTTTAGCTCCAACCCTGATCAAACTCGCCTACCTGTGATTTTCTAATGATCCTGAAGACACTGATTAGTATGCTCAGGTGTGTTTGATTAGGGCTAGAGCTAAACTCTGCAGGAAAGTGGATCTCGTGGGCCAGATTTGAGGATCCCTGTTATATATGGACATTGACTTTTGTCCTAGGACATTGCATTTTAGTGAATTTCTCTGTGACTGTTCATGACTATACATGGATGTCCTGTACAGAGCACATTCTGGGCTTTTTAGGAGGTTTGATCATAAACACTCCTTCTACTTGTTCTTTAAATATGACTGCTACTGACAGAATCATCACATTTTTGTGACTTCTTGTTCTGAAACAAGGCATAGTTTTCATGCATGTCTTCTGTAGAGGACACCAGGACAAACAGCATGTTAATCAGGCATTTTGGGGAGAGACAAAATTCCTAAATATGAGACATCCTTATGAAAATGTTGCAAATATGTTACTCCCATTATTACACTTATCTCTTTTTCATTGTGGTTTGCCCCAAGAGCATAGTAATTTGTAAATTAGATGCAATGTATAGATACATTGAATGGGAATACCAGTGTATGGGCATACGCACATATTCCATAAAGTATATCAAATCGTGAATGAAAAAAATAGAACATTGTTTTTGGCTATGCATGCCTTTTCATGTCTTTTCATGTATGCTACACAATATGTGTATATCATATATGAAGAGTTCAGACGCAAAAGCCTCTAAGTGCCATCTGAAATTTTCATCTAAAATTTGCATTTTTATGAGGCTCCTATGTTTAGGTTCAGTAATGTTACTCTAATGGCAATGTATAGGTCATTTTCTATGCGATTAAAGTAAAATAACTGAACATAAATATAGGGGCCTGATAAAAATGCTAATTTTAGAAGAAAATTTCAGATGGCACTTAGAGGCTTTTGCATCTGAACTCTTCATATATATATATATATATTATTATTATTTTTTAAACAAACAAACACTAGCTTTCTATTTTTTCTATTCTATCTACTTGTTTTTCTTTGTGTGTGTGTGTGTATATGTGTGTGTGTACAATATATACACAGTGTATATATATATATACACACACCTTGCGTTAGGCTAACCGAGACTTGTCATTTGCACTTATATATTGTTGCTCTTTTGTTCGTTTTGATTGCTTCTATTGTCCTCATTTGTAAGTCGCTTTGGATAAAAGCGTCTGCTAAATGACTAAATAAATATGTATACCATATGATACAAGTGTATTATTTGACCAAAGTTTTTTACTATTCTGTTCTTGAAATCCACACTTTTTGGAATCAGGATGATCAAAGGTATCCCAATCCAACTAAAAAGGCTTAACCGTGCATAATAATGCATACCGAAGGGGTTCTCCAGATCCAATTTGAGTAATTTATAGTAAATTATATCAGATTTGCAATCTTTTTTTTTTTTTGCCGAAATTATATTTCTTTACTAATTGTAAAAAAAAATTCAAATAAAATAAGATCCTATGACGCATACTTGGCTTGTGCTGATCAATATACCTATGTAAAGCTTTTTTTTTTTTGTATGTATTTTATATTCATACAGATGTGTTGTAAATGTAATTTGTGTCATGCCTTTACCACATCTGTTAATACAACTTCAACACCGAATCATTTGCTTGTCTTTATTCAGCAAAAAGGAAACTACTTTTATCTTTGAGATGAAAATGTACAAATTACTGTATGGTCAATTTTAGCCATTTTTTATTAAAATATAAAACATTTGAATTGTTATACGTTTGTAGAATAGAAGTAAAACGTTGTTAAAGTACTGCATGGGTTACTGATTTCACAACTTGACCAACAACACATTTGAGTCAAATATAATTTTTTTCATCTGAATCACAGAGCATCACAATGCACTATTAAAGACAACATCAAGTGGTTAAAGATTTGTTTTCACATTCTTGCACAGTTTTTTTTTTCTGTCTTTAACCATATTTGTTCACTAAATGCATTCTGTCCACTAAATGTAGGCCTATCGTTTTGGGCAAAAATTCATGATGTGTGTAAAAAACATTCAGTATTCGCTTTGTGATTAAAACCATTTTTGAATGATTGAGCAAACGATTAGGAATGGCACTGAATAATCATCATAACAAACTTTAGCATGGCCCAACAGATAACTTTTGAAAAAGTTATTTAACGACCCGTTTTAAGCACTCTCAAGGTCAAATTAGAATATTATAAAAAATGCTTAACTCAGGTAGCTAAATCATTATGACCACGACACAATCTATAAATTCTTTTGCATATTAATAATAATACTCCACGCCTAATTTCATTCTACACTGAAACATCGGTACACCGGTAAAGCACAGGTGGGGCTAAAATCTAATGTGGCCATTCAAAAAGTACAGTTATCTGGGGAAGCCTGTGGAGTTTTTTAGGGCGATACTTCTTTTAAGGAGTGTTTTTCACTATTAAACTTCCTGTTTTTAATTCCTGTTTTAAGTTCTATTCAATGACTTCTTATTAACTCATTATTATTAAATTCCGGCCTGATTTGTTCTTTTTTGGCAGGTACGATTCAATTGAGCAATTCTGTTTGTTCGACCGGCATAACGGGTTAAAAACGATTCATTGATTTATTTGAGTCAATACTCAGAAGTGTTCAAGAAGTACCGGCACAGAATAAATACATGTTAGCTATATATATACACCTACTTTTTCGATTAAATGTTAGATGTATTTAATGAACGTGTTCCAGTTTAATGTCCTTGTTTGTTCCAGGACGTTTAAGAAAAAAGGCCTCTTAACTATAAAAGTATAAATATATATATATATATATATAGGCCTATATATTCCATCAAATGTTGTTATTTGACAGAATGGTTATGGTTCCAACATAAACCTCACTTTCTGTAGTTCCAAAAACCCCTCACAAACGGTCTAGAAACATCCTCTCTAGACTCAGTCATTTCAAGTTTGTTAGGTTCTTAACATATTTAGGGTTTAGTGAATAGAAATACTATGTACTTACAGATAATATTACTGAAATAAAACTTAAGTGCACTTAACGAGCCACTTTCATGACTATTGCCTTGTCCAAATACCCACACTTGCGGTCTTTGCACTTGAACACTTGAACACTTATATGACGTATTTCCTGTATTTGGCCCAAGTGTTCAAGTGAGGATGAAGACCACAAGTGTGTGTCGAACATTTCATTACCTGATGGGACACACTTATAGTGTTGCAAAAATGCAAGTGTTTACATAGCTTTATTTTCATTTGAATTTTAAATACTTTGCATTTTAAAATCAACTTCTAAATGTCATTCCACACATGCTATCTGTAGATTTGGTCAGATCCATCTGTGAGGGTGTGATAGTTTAGGTGTGTCTTTTCTCAGAATTGATCTGAAGTTCAACCGTGTTCACTTTATCATGCAGCATCTGCTCACTTTGTGACTAGATGATACAGAGAATCAGTTTTGACCAGTTGTCCCCTAACTCCACCTATTTTGCACACACACAAACATTTTTTAAAACAGCAGTCCCATCTGAGGACATTTTCGCATGCTCTTGAGAATAAAGTTCAGGGATGAACGAGAGAAGTAGCCTATAGGATACTTTAAAAAAAGAGTACTTATTTAGGAAATAATATACTTTAAAAGAATAGACTTATTTGCAAACTGAATTAACTGCATGTTATTTACAATTAAATGAAAAAATTGTTTACGTAGCTTAAATTGTTATGCAATTAGTTGAACTTAAGAGAGATTTTTTTTTAAAAAGTAGGCTATATGTAATTTCATAGTTCTGTTGAATTATTATGTTAGTCAACACATCAAAATAAGTGTACTTCTTTAAAGCACAACAAGATTAAAGACACTTTAAAAGTGCACTCAAACATCCATGAACGTGAACTCTCTTTAAGTAGGCCTATACTTAAGTGATATTTTATTTTATTTATATTATATTATCCTGAAGTACAGTTTATTCAAAATATACTTTTAAGGTTTGAACTACACTATAAGTGCACATTCAGTACAATTAAAGGCACTTCTTTTTCACAAAAGAAGGCAGAAATGATTAGTAGCAGGGCCTGATGCTTCTCTAGCCCAGTGACATATCAAATTATCAACAACATTTGTTAAATAACATTGTTGGCTTTTGAGCCGTCACATCTACACACATAACTTCATGGGCTTCATTCATTCCTATCACAACCCATGTGAGCAGATCATATGATTCAGCCACTGCCTGAGAGAGAAAACATAAACCAAAGCATGGCATTTGAACACTGAGACACAGTGTATCAAACCAGTTTCACAGACTTCCTCCAACACAGAACAAACTCATGTGTGAGCTGTGTATAGCTGGATGTATGTGGTTTCTGTATACATACAGCACTTCTGTGTTTGAATAGACTCATTAAATAATTTATCATGAGGCTCTGTAACATTCTATCACAAAATGTCTGCGTCTGAGACGGTTTCACATGATTATAATAATAGCTTTAGTCTCAGACACACTCTCTTTTTTCACAATTACTTCTGAAGTGTCATCAAGAACATGGAAAGTGCAAAGTGCAGTTATCAAACCTTTTGAGGTTGGGGGAGAAATAATTTTTGATGCTGACTGTTTCAGTTGGAAATTCCCAGTATAGTTAAATAAATGTTTCACTCTTGATTATTGATGATTTGGGATTATTTTCACAACTTAAAGTAAAAAAAAAAAAATGTAGTGTGTATGTAAATCTTTGAGTATCTCTTAACTGTTTTCCCTTGTGAAAAATATGCATACTTTAAAGGGGTCATAGGGTGCCTATTTTCCACAAGTTGATATGATTCTTTAGGGTCTTAATGAAAAGTCTGTAACATAGTTTGGTTAAAATTTCTCAATGGTAGTGTAAAAAACACCCTTTTTACCCTGTCAAAAACAGCTCTTTTCAGATCAAGCCGTTTTTGTAGCATTTTCCTTGAAATGTTAATGAGCTCTGCTGACCCCGCCCCTTTTCCCCCGAGCTGCTCTCAGAGAGACTGTTTACTTTAGCTGCATTCATCCTGAAACTTGCTAATTAGCACATTATTAGGAAAGGCGATTTGCAAAGATTCATTACAAAACATTATACTCGCTTCTTCTGTAGATGAGGCTGGATCATGAATGATTCGCGCGAACATAGATGCATTTATGTAGATCGGGGGGCGCATTCCCTTCAGAAACAAACGTAATCCACTGCGAGTTCAGCGGCTCAGATGTCAGGAGTAAATGAGGGCTGCTGTTCATTATTACATCCAACAACAGAACACCTCAAACGCTTGTTAGGAGTCATTCTTGTCTACATCTGCTCCGGCGGTGAAACAATGGCGGACTGATGAGCTCACACAGGGCGGGTCTGAGGTAAGACACCAGTCCAGTCTGTGCTGAAACGCTACTGCCAATCAGACTATCGTGGGAGGGGCCTGTTTTTGTGACGTCACACAGACAGGCATCTGAAATCGGCTCGATTTGAGAAAGGGGAAAACATTTAACACGATTAAAAAAAAAATCACTGGGTGGATTTTTATCATTTTAGGGTGGTTGTGTACGCACACTACCAACACACATTTCAGCTCAAACAACTTGTAAAAGTGCATGTAGCATCCTATGACCCCTTTAAGAAGAATACTTTATTTCAGAAATAAAACTGTGTGAACTGAATGTAATGTTTTCAGATACTTGCATGTTATTTACAATTAAATGAAAATATATTACAGTTTAAATTTATATTAAATGCAATTAGCTGAACTTAAGACCTAAGTAATTTCATTACTTCTGTTGTCTGTTGAAATGTGTTTGAAGTGCCAGGTGTACTGATTTCATAGTATTTAAATTGAACTAAAATATTCTGTCATTTTGAAACTTGTATGTTTTGTGTTTAGATATATTTGTTTTTACACGACTAATCATGACATTGCAACTTTGTACATTTAAACTTTAAATGCAATATCAGATACACTACATTTGAAATTATTTAAGTAATTTATGTGCTTTTAGTATGTTAGTCAACACATCGAAATAAGTGTACTTTAAAACACAAAAAATATTCAAACATAATGATTTAAAAATGCACTTTAAAAGTACAACTTTAACATTTAATTGGACATTAGTCTATTAGTAAGTGCTCTTTTTTTCGCATGGGACTGTATGGAAGCATAATAACGGAGTCATAGAATAACCCTGGTCATGTGGGATCAAATGATTCATTAGTAAAATTGCTGTATTTAAAATAATAACCATTCTAAGAACAAAGTCAATCTGATTTGGTCAAAGCATATCAGTTCCTTCAACAATTTAGTTGCACTCTTCAACTAATCACGTCCCTGAAATTATGCTTTTGTTTTGAGAAACACAAATATCTGAAATAAGAGAATTACACACGTCTTGGCAGGCTGTAGATGGTGCTAGAGTAGATAGGGAGAGAGACTACTAAATCCCACTGATAGCCCATTGAAATAAAACTTGCAATGTTAACCTTTTACCAATAATAAGGAGCAGTTTTGTGTCAGTGGTTGATTTTTATTAAACTGGTTTCAGCTTTTTACTTTTTGTTATATGAAGGTCACAGTCTATAATCTACAGTCAGATTTTTTTTTTATCATGCCTTCATCTCACACCGTTATCTTAATAATAAAAAAAAAATTTCATTTACATTTAGTCATTTTGCAGACGCTTTTATCCAAAGCGACTTACAATTGGGGAATACATAAAGCGATTCTTCTTAAAGAGGCAAACAGACACAGGAGGAAGTAAGAGGGTGCTGAGCCTTTGGCTGTTCTGAATGCAAGTATCAATGTCTTGAACTTGATGCGAGCCGCAACAGGTAGCCAGTGCAAG
This sequence comes from Sinocyclocheilus grahami, assembly GCF_001515645.1. Classification (NCBI taxonomy): domain Eukaryota; kingdom Metazoa; phylum Chordata; class Actinopteri; order Cypriniformes; family Cyprinidae; genus Sinocyclocheilus; species Sinocyclocheilus grahami. The sequence continues at coordinate 231,328 of NW_015505865.1, read as the reverse complement.
GAGATAAAGAGAGGTGTAACATAGCTATTTTGGGCTCGTTGAAGACCAGTAGTGCCGCTGCATTCTGAATCATTTGTAGAGGTTTGATTGTGCTTGATGGAAGTCCAGCCAGAAGAGCATTGCAGTAGTTTAGCCTAGAAATGACAAGGGCCTGGACAAGAAGTTGTGCAGCATGCTCCATTAGAAAGGGCCTGATCTTTCTGATGTTGTGCAATGCAAACCTGCATGAACGAGCGGTTTTTGCAATGTGGTCTTTGAAGGTCAGCTGGTCATCAAAGATTACACCAAGATTTCTGACCGAAGTTGATGGAGTAATTATAGAAGAACCTAGCTGGAAGGTGAAATCATGATGTAGAGTCGGAGTGGCAGGGAAGACAAGAAGCTCAGTCTTTGCCTGAGCTGTAGGTGATGTGCCTTCATCCATGCCGAGATGTCCACCAGGCAGCCTGAGATCTGTGCAGTTCATTGGTTGAAATGAAAGATAGAGCTGTATCTTCAGCATAGCAATGGTAGGAGAAGCCATGTGCCTGTATGATGGGACCCAGTGATGTAGTGTATATGGAGAAGAGGAGGGGTCCAAGAACTGATCCCTGAGGAACCCCAGTGACCAGTTGATGTGCTTTGGATACCTCCCCTCCCCAGGCCACCCTGAAAGACCTGCCTGTGAGATAGGATTCAAACCAGCGAAGTGGAATCCCTGTGATGCCCAGTGAAGAGAGGGCAGACAGGAGGATCTGGTGATTGACAGTGTCAAAAGCAGCAGATAGATCCAGCAAAATAAGAACAGCTGATTTGGAGTCAGCTTTTGCCATCCGCAAGGCTTCCGTGACTGACAGTAATGCAGTCTCAGTTGAATGGCCACTCCTGAAACCTGACTGATTAGTGTCCAGTTTGCTACTCTGTGAAAGAAACAATGATACCTGGTTGAAAACAACTCTTTCGAGTGTTTTTGCTATGAAAGGAAGGAGCGAGATAGGTCTGTAGTTATCTGTAAGTGAAGTGTTAAATGTAGGTTTTTTTTTTTTAAACATTTAAACATAATTAAAATAAAGTTGTGATGTGTGAAGAAAAAAAAGGTTAATATCACTTGTGAACAAAATAATTTATTGTCACTTCAAATCAAGCTGTAATTATGTTAAATTATGAAAAATATGATATAATTTTGTGTATGTAGGATATATTAAATGCTGTGAAATTACCCTTAGCAAGAAAAGGAATCAGATAAACATGTTGCAAATGTTATTTCCACCACAGCGCATACACAAAACATTACTTGGGATGTTGTGAAAATGATATTCAGGACTTTCAGAAAACAAAATGGACTGAATTCTGTTGGACATTGTTAATGGACAAATTAAGTTAGTATGAAAAGTGTGTTTTAGGAGACTTTATATTCAATCCACAGGGCTAAAAGTGTTCTTGGTTGAAGAAACACCCTGTTAATCGACGTATGCAAGTTACCCAATGGTGTAAGTTAGTGACTGCTATTCAAACATCCACTAAATAAGCCTAAATAAAACAAATCTCTCATAGATAATTATATTTTCCAGGATCTTCTGATTTATTATGTCACAGGCAGCACTTAATCATCGTGGTTTGGGCATTACTAATTGGAAACTACATTTTTAAAAATATCTTCGATTTTTAAAGATCAAATTTTGGGGAATTTTCCTAGATGGATAGAAGTGACTAAATGTTCAAACTGCATATTTCTGATATTCCCATGCTCCTTTCTGTTCAGGCCTGATACTGTATGTATCCTAAAATATAATTTAATAATACACACCAGTGACAGGTTTGGTTTGGGTAAAATTTTTAATGCTTTTTAATATTTTTTAAAGATTTTTTTTAACACAGTAAAACAGTATTATTGTGATATATTATTACAATTTCAAATAACTGTTTCATATTTTAATATGCTTTAAAGTGTAATTTATTCCTGTAATGTCAAAGTTGAATTTTCTGCTGTTTTTTTCTGTGATGCTTTTATTTTGATGTTTTCTTTTTTTGTATCAGTGTAAAATGTCTTTACTGTCACTTTTGATCAGTTTAATCAATCTCTACAGAATAAAAGTATTAATTTCTTTACAAAAAATAAATAAATCTTACTGACCACATACTTTTGAACGATAGTGTAAATTGTAAAAAACGAAACAAAAAAAAAAACATAAAACATAAACCGCAAGGCACCTAACATATTATGGTCATCAGATTTTTTAAAAGTTATTATGAAAATATTAGTTAATATGTGGTAGGTGTCAGACGAGTGGTTTGTTCTCTTAATAAAATGACTGGGCTGCTGATTCATGCTGCTGACAGTGTGTCTCTGTCTGCCAAATTTATACTTAGACCGTTCAGAAAAACGAATTGCTTGACAACTAATTCTGTCACCTCAGGCCAATTCATGACCTTCCTTCACAAAGACAGGCCAGACAAATGGGTTGTATAACACAGAATATAAAGACCCCTGAACAATACTACAGCTAAATATTTATTAAAGCTATTTATTTGTTGTACAAGTGTAACATGATTTGAAAGCATATACATACAGCTGGCTTTAGTATTCATTAATTGTTTAAAATAAATAGTTAATGCATGTTTTGCTAAATAAAGATTGTCCATTTACACATAAAGTCAGTCCATTTATTTTCCGAATGAATGTTTATAAAGAACAATATTATCATGGAAAATATTTTTTTTCACCAGTAGGATGAAATAAATGGGTCAGACCGCAGCAGAGCAGCCGCATTAAAAAAAATCTTACCAGCCCCAAACTTTTAAATGATAGTGCAATAGCCTAAATGTGAATCAAAACATATTTTTATGTCATGCATTAATGACATTTATAAATACTTCCAGGTTAACTTCTCAAAAATGTTTGCTTCACATGTACATATCTTACATATTTCAAGTGCAAGAATAAAATCATTATAAAGTCACTGTATTTATCTGTAAACGTGCCCTTTAAAAAGTAGTTTGGGATTCCAATGACATGCAAGGCAAATATATATATTTTTAGTCATTTAGGTTTTATTTTTTTTCAATTTTTAACTTTTGATATTTGCTGTTGTTACACGCATATGCATAACATTCGAATATGCTCTAAGTGGTTAACGACAGTATCATGACGCGAGCTCTCGTCATGAAACTGTTGTGAACGCGCATCCACAAGTGATGCAGTAGAGACGAAAATGTGGAATAAAGTCGTTATTTTAGTTTTCTTTGCACAAAAAAGTATTCTCGTAGCTTCGTAACTTTACAGTTGAACCACTGATGCCACACGGACTACTTTGTCGATCATCTTGGTGCTTTTCTGGACCTTGACCGTGGTAGTTACCTTGCAGTCTATGGGAGGGTCAGAGAGCCCTCAGATTTCATCAAACATATCTTAAATTGTGTTCCAAAAAAAGATGAACGAAGGTCTTACGGGTTTCGAACAACACGAGGGTGAGTAATTAATGACAGAATTTTCATTTTTGGGTGAACTAACCCTTTAAGGTCCTACAACATGTTTTTTTTTATCACAGGAGCTAACAAACCTAATGTTTTCATAAGTGTAAGACCACATGGTTGGACATTTAACATCTTCTCAGGTTTGTTTTGTAACATAAGAATGAGAAAACTGGGGTCAGTCACTCTTTACAGCTCTCAGTGAAGTGAAAACGAGAAGGGTTTAACCTCTCCGTCCAGTAGACATCGTAAATAAACCACTGACACAAAGTGCTCTAGATCGTGAAGAACTCAACACTTGTCTTAGTCAAGACTCAAGAGTCCCTCTTTCAGTACACGTCTATGGGTTTTTCACCATTAGGAAGAAAACACACAAAACACCTTTTTAATTCTTAATTTCTTGTTATCTTTGACAACAGCAATATTGAAGGATTTGATGTTTCTGCGTGCAAACATGTTTAACAGTTTGTGTGAATATGGTACTTGTGCATGACAAACACCAACAATATACAGCAGTGACTGACTCTCCAAAGAGAGACGTGAAAAACAACCCCACATCAGAGGTTTTCTTTGAGAAAAACAAGTCATTGAGAAATACACAGACCTATTCAGGTCAATCAGGTCAGTGAACGCCACTTTAATCCTAAATGGCTTTTAGAAGCATGTTTTTGTCATTTGTCTCTGGAACCGTGTCATAATACATCCTAACTAAGCCTCAAAATTATTGTAATGTACAGTAAAGTTACCTTGAAAAATGTAAAAAAAAAAATATTAAAGGAATAGTTCACCCAAAAATGAAAAATGTGTCCTTATTTACTCCCCTCAAACCGTTCCAAACCTGTAATAGTTTCTTTCTTCTGTTGAACATGAAAGAAGATATTTTGAAGAATATTGGTAACCAAACTGTTGTTGGTCCCCATTGACTTCCACACAATGGGGGGGAAACACTATGGAAGTCAATCGGGACCAACAACTGTTTGGTTACCAATATTCTTCAAAATATCGTCTGTGTTCAGCAGAAGAGAGAAATTCATACAGGTTTAGAACAACTTGAGGGGAGTAAATAAGGACAGAATTTTCTTTTTTTTTTTGATAAACCTTCCCTATAAGGTTGGTTCTTATCCTCATGTTGTTCCAAACCTGTAAGACTTTCTTCCTATGAATTTTGGAAATATATTGATTATTTTCAATATATCGACAGCAGATGAGGACTCTCAAATGACAAAAAAAGCATCACAGAAGAATCATTAAACTGGTCCATTCGACTCATACACTATACTCTATTATAGCTTTGTATGAAAAACAGACTGAAATGACTTAAAGGGGTGGTTCATTGCGATTTCACTTTTTTTTTTAACCTTAGTGTGTAATATTGCTGTTTGAGCATAAACAATATCTGCAAAGTTACGAAGCTGAAAGTTCAATGCAAACGGAGATATCGTTATCGATATCGTAAAGCGAGACGTTTAGACGCGCACTAGAGGCGGTTTAGCCAATCACAACACACTGGGCTAGCTAACCAATCAGAACCCTTCGCCTATTTCTGAGGGAGGGGGCTTCATAAAAGAAGGAAATGATCAGACTGTTTCTGAGAGAAGGGACAGAGCGGTGTGGAATAAAGGTAAATTATGTGGAAAATAATGCTTTTTTTTTTTTTAGACTGCACCCCATAAACACAATCAAGCCTAGAAAAAAAACAGTGAACCACCCCTTTAAAGCAGCACTATGTAACTTTTGGCGCTCTAGCGGTTAATAAACAGAACTGCACACATCCCGTGGAAGAACATTCTAATCGTAGCTACTTCTCTAAGTTTATGTCTCTGGCGATTCACGCAGGTATGTGTTACTCCGCAGCGGTGACGACCCGACCAGGCTACAATAGTCCAAATATAAGTACTTATTATAAGTGTACCGTGATTCAGAATAAGACAAAAACACGGGTTGGAAGATGAATTCATGATGGTCTCGCTCATATACATTTTGCAAAATTTTGAACTCAGAAAAAGTTACATAGTGCTGCTTTAAATTTTGGGTGTTTCTTCACACAATGCTATTGTTTGGCTTCGAATATACACACATCAGCATTTTTATGGTGCTTTTTAAATCTTGATCCTAATTCATTGTAATTGCGTGCAAAAGAGTGACTGATATATTTGTCCGAATAATTTTTTAGTCATCAACAGAAGTGGTCATATGGGTTTGGAAGAACATGACAATTTATTTTTGGGTGAAATTGCAAGCTGGAACGCAAAGATGTGATTTTTTACCTGGTAATATATTGCACTGACTCTCATCATAGAGCTCTACGTGTTTAAATAACATTTTACAGCTTCATCCTCATGTGAAGTCATTGAAATGATGGGCGATGGCATTAAAGAAGAAAAAATAAATAAAAATCAAGGTGCACATACATACACATGCTCACAATCTTACACTCGCATACAAGCAATAAGAAGTATCGATGATAAAGCAGTAATTCTGACACTGTAACACTGTAATATTTACCATGAAAGTCATCTATTTAACAAGAAAAAATAAAAACATAACATTCCTCCATGGATATTTAGTGCCGTTCTTTATCATTCATGGAAAGGTGTTTTAGGTAGAAAAAAAGTGAACTTGAATTGTTTTAGAAATTTGCCAAACTTTCTAAACGTGGCTGGTGTTTTTGCATTTTAAAGGGATTTCAAAACAGTTTTACTTTCTACCTCGATATAAGAGCAGTCCAACTCCAGTGTCTAAAAAAAATCCCCCCAAAAGAAGCTCCAAGACACGAGTTTCTATTGTATTGTATCGAACAGACCAAAAAAAAAAAAGAAAAGTTTTTGGTGGTAAAAACATTTAATATTCATCTTTAAAAATGAATCTCACTCTGTTTCTCTTTGGCACAACCGAATCATTTAATAAATGTTTAATCATGCGTTCAGTCTCGAGGTCTCAGAATCTTGTCTAGACTATGGAGTATGCAAATTGGGGACACGTATATAAAACATACTCAAATCACACGCCCTCTTTCACATTGATAGTGACATTGAAAATCAAAAGGCAGCCTCAGCGTTCTTAATAAATAACTAAACATCACAGCTGATCACAGGCAGCCATGCGGTCCTTCCCAGAGCTGCAATCTTTACATTACACCAACGTTTGACTGGCCTTGGCTGCAAATGTCATGTAGAATCCTTTGCAAATTATTCTGTGAAAATGCAAAACTGGCCAGTGAGGGGCCGACGTGACGTCTCCTCCAGTGATTGGCCAGCTGTTTGATTGACGGGGTCCAGGGCCCTATAGGGTAACAGGGAGGTCTGGTGAACCCAGGCCCTCCTCCAGCCACTGGACGGAAGCGGAGGCACCGCGCAGGAGTGTGGAGCGCTTGTGTATGCGTCTCAGCCGGAGCAGGTAGAGGAGGATGGACAAAACCACCACCAGAAAACAGGCCAGGAACAGATAGTGGTTGTTCATGAAGGAGAAGCTGTGGTGCCAGTGAGAGTGAGAGCCTTTCAGACTCTCCTGCGGGATGTCCCTGACAAAACAAGGATATTTTTGGTATTACATTTTCAAATAACTAGGCATTATTTAATTAAATATATAAAAAATGTAAACATTTTGTTTTAATGTGCTTTTTTGTGTTAGTATGGTATAGTACGAGTAATGTGTCACTTTTGTAAGGTGTTTACTGTAACTTCAAATATATTATTTATATATTTATTATATTATAATATTCATGGCCTTCCGGAAGTAGATGCAATTAGGAATCATTGGTTAAGATTTATTTATAACAGAACGGCACAACCCAGATGTTCGAATTTGTGCAACGCATTTTATGAACGACAATTTTTTGAACCTAGAAGAGTACAAGGCTGGCTGTGCACAAAGGCTATTTCTAAAAAAAATGATTAGTTTAAGTATTTGCTATTGACTGTTCAAATGCGGAGTTTTGCGCAGCGCAGAGTAACGCGTCGTGTGTGTGTGTGTGTGTGAGAGAGAGAGTGTGTGTGTGTGTGTGTGTGAGGGGAACAGGGTCACATCACAGGAGAGTGAACTGTCTGTCAGAAATCATAGCACGTCAGCTGTCTTAACCGCGGCTTGTGTACTGCATCATCACTGTGTCTGTCACGCGACTCTGTTGCGCTTTCGGGCTTGAACTGATGGTAAAACTAACGACATTATTAACTGTCTTGATATTTACTTAGAGAAAGCTGACGCTCGTGATTATGGTAAGGAGCGTTAAATTTCCGACGCGTGCTTGTGGTGTTCGGCCAATCACAATGCACTGGGTCAGCTGGCCAATCAGAGCAGACTGCGCTTGTCAAAGGAGGGGGCTTTGTTGAAAACGACATGTTTGAGAGAGGCGGGGCATAGAGGACCTACAATAATGTACAGTATT
>NW_015505865.1:211047-223019 GCF_001515645.1 Sinocyclocheilus grahami | reverse complement strand
GCATAATGCCGCCCAAATGTTCACGCAAAGAAAGAAGGCGTGGTTTCAGTAACCGCAGTTAGTGTTGAAGCAGCCATGTCAGGGAGACGCTGTGTGATTCTAGGTGAAAGCAATTATAATATTCATGGCCTTCCGGAAGTAGATGCAATTAGGAATCATTGGTTAAGATTTATTTATAACAGAACGGCACAACCCAGATGTTCGAATTTGTGCAACGCATTTTATGAACGACAATTTTTTGAACCTAGAAGAGTACAAGGCTGGCTGTGCACAAAGGCTATTTCTAAAGTGTAAGGGGAACAGGGTCACATCACAGGAGAGTGAACTGCCTGTCAGAAATCATAGCACGTCAGCTGTCTTAACCGCGGCTTGTGTACTGCATCATCACTGTGTCTGTCACGCGACTCTGTTGCGCTTTCGGGCTTGAACTGATGGTAAAACTAACGACATTATTAACTGTCTTGATATTTACTTAGAGAAAGCTGACGCTCGTGATTATGGTAAGGAGCGTTAAATTTCCGACGCGTGCTTGTGGTGTTCGGCCAATCACAATGCACTGGGTCAGCTGGCCAATCAGAGCAGACTGCGCTTGTCAAAGGAGGGGGCTTTGTTGAAAACGACATGTTTGAGAGAGGCGGGGCATAGAGGACCTACAATAATGTACAGTATTTGAAAAATAATGTGTTTTTTGAACATTAAAGCATGTCAACATATTCTGCTACACCAAATACACAAAATAATGATCTTTAAAATAGCATCATATGACCCCTTTAAAGGCGATTTTCTCAATATTTAGATTTTTTTTGCACCCTCAGAGCCCAGATTTTCAAATAGTTGTATCTCGGCCAAATATTGTCAGATCCTAACAAACCATACATCAATGGAAAGCTTATGTATTCATTGTTCAGATGATGTATAAATCTCAATTTGGAAAAAAATTGACCCTTATGACTGGTTTTGTGGTCCAGGGTCACAAATGTGCTATAAAATCCAACTAAAAACAACGGTGTGGATTATTATTAAGCAGCAAAAACCTAAAATTGCCTCTCTGTCTCTGAGACACTAAGCTCATGTAAGCAAAATGCCACTTCTGGTAAATGACAATTGGAAGACGCTAATTTACAGGGCAAAGGTGTTATAAATCATAAAATTTTAATGCTTAGAAAATTGGTTGGCTATTATTAAAAAAATAATAATAATAATAACATATATATATATTTTATTTATATACATTTAAGTTTAATAGTTAAAGTTGCAAAAAATACTGGAAAGTGGACAAATATTTTATCTTGTTGTGAAAACTAGTGTACATTTTTTCAGGATACTTTGTTACAAAAAATTTTATTTCAAAGACTTATCAATGTAAAAGTCTTTACTGTCACTTCTGATCAACTTAATGCGTCCTTGCTTAATTAAAAAATAAAATAATAATAATACAATTATTATTATTTATTTTTTTTAAGAAAAATAGGCTGAAAAAATAAGTTGGTGTGTGTGTATGCATGTACCTCAGAGGTAGAAAACGTGTGCGGTACAAAATGGCTCCTAGTGTCCACTGCACTTCTTTGTCATACACCAGCAGGGCCGTCCTGAGATTCTCATACGCCGCTGGAAACACAAAACCTGAGTGGAGCACCTCATGCATCCACGCAGACTTGAAGCACTGATACCTGCAGGAAGAGAGGAGCAGCCTGTTTATACCTTTCTCCAAAATCATCATAGACACTGTGGTCTGTACAAACTCTTGATGTATTATTTTCTACCATACACCTTTGCACTGAAGAGAAAATGAGTCAATACTGCCTTAATGGAGGTTTTTAAACTTACTTCAATCTATGTTGATCAGCATGCGAGGCGTAAAGTCCTCGATCAAACCGCTCTTTCAAAGTCTTCCACTGGGTGGCACAGTAACTCTGAAATGAAACGGATAAGGTTAGCAAAAACAAACATGATCATGAGAAATGTTTGAGCAATTTTTGTAGGCTGGTGATTTTTGACTGGGACAAAAATCCCCCCAAAAGTACTAAAATTAAAAAAAAAAATTGGGGGGGAGGGGGGAGTTTTACTCAATTACTGGAACAAAAATTAAGGGTTGGAAAAAAAAAATCCATTGGGATGCATTTGGATCATTGAAACAAATGCTGTAATACAAATCTTGTTTCTTTCTTCTAATTTTCGTTTATGCATCACAAAAAGAGAATTTTTCAAGCTGCACTTTTCCATACAACAGAACCTTTCTTTTTGGAGCTTGACAGCCACAGTGTGCTTTGATTCTATAGAAAAAGAGCAGCATGAACATTGTAAAATGTCAGTGTACCTTAGCAGCGTTGGAATATTTGGTGGAGTTGTAGTCTCCTCCCATGCGCAGCACATCTTCAGTACAGTAGTAGAACTCAGAGAAGCCGTAGAACTGGCTGTTGGTGAAGTCGATGGGTGGCTGATAGACTCCGTTCAGAGATGTGCTGGTGTCGTTGGTGCGGTTGAGGAACGGCTGGAGCAGCAGACGACAGCGGTCGAAGTCTCCAGTGCCACGCAGGTGCACCCTCTGCTCCTGAGGACCAACCTCATCCTGGAGGTCAGCTGGCAAGCAGGGGTCGAGGATGGGCGAGTCTGCAATCTCTCCTTGATGCTGACCCAGCAGCCTAGAGACAAGAGCATGAGACAGTAGTGATCGTAGTGAAAAACATCAAATATTCACAATATATTTCAAATATACTTTGATGATCTTACTGCGCTTTTAATTTGGTCATCAAGATTTCTACGACTAATTAGACTTGTTTTGTAAAGGAAAGTGTTAAAACAAGGATATTTTAATAATGGTTCGTCAATAGCAAATACTTAAACTGATAACAAAACATACTTACAGTCACTGATTCAGAAGCGCCAGATTGCCATAGCAAAGAAGGAATTTACCCTTTTTGTTTTTTTTTTAGAAATAGCCTTTGTGCACAGTCAGCTTTGTACTCTTCTAGGTTCAAAAAACTGTCGTCCATAAAATGCGTTGCACAAATTCGAACATCTGGGTTGTGCTGTTCTGTTGTAAATAAATCTTAACTAATGATTCCTAATTGCATCTACTTCCGGAAGGCCAAATAAAGTGCTTTTGCTTTCGCACTGAAATACACAGCTTCTTTCTTTGCGTGCACATTTTGGCGGCATTATGCTAATATTTTTCTACATAGTGATGTAGGTATGTGGGGGCGTGTTAGAACGAGCCATTTTAGGTAGGTGTGGCTGACTCTTAACTTTTATAAAGATTATCTCTTTGGATTTGAGACTTTAGTCTTTGCAACTTTACAGATCTTCTTTATGCACCAAGAGCTTGTAACACTCCATTTAAATTTAAATCGCATCATATGACCCCTTTAAACTTCAAGATCATAAAAAGTAGCCAAGTTGGATTTATTATTGTGAATCAGTTCAAACAGTCTGAATGAACGGACTCCAATCTGATGTTTGTGTTACCACTTAATGTTCATGGAAGCAGGCACATGTGATTGTTAATACATTTTATATTTTTATTCGGTAAGTACGGTAGTGTACATTATCTAGCTCACGTTCAACAAAAATTTAATCTTACTTGTTCTGGATTTGTGTGGTGCTGATGAGGTTTGCCTCATATCTCTGGCGAGCCGCATTTCCACCGAAACCCAAAAATGTTGAGACGTAAACGCGGTACACGTGTTCTGTTCTGTGAGCGTCACAGCCCAGGTTAAACTCCGCCAGCAAATTCTTGGCTATCTCCTCCTGGTAGCACACAGCGAAACACAGACAGAAATATAAGACAGCTGTGGGAAACAGATGTTAACAGAGGTTCCTTCTGGGCAACCACTGAAGCATCTTCTAAAAATACAGATCTACTCTGAAGAGCGCTCGAAATGCATGTTTCTTTAAACACAGAGGCAGAAAAGCAAGTGTAGTGAGAAGCAGCATCATCTTTGTACAATGAGATTTAAAGGAATGTAGGGGGTTCAGAACAAGTTGAGCTCTATCAAAAGCATCTGTGGCATGTTGTTGATTACCATAGAAAATTAGTGACTCGTGCACTTACAATGGAAGTCTATGGGGCAAGACAATCTGGAGGGTTAAAAAAAATTGCAGCTCGTTTTTTTTCCCGTAAGCATTTATATTAATTCTTAAAAAAATTAAAAAATCAAATTTTTTTTTTTTAAGTAGTAAACGGTCATTTAACAGGCAGTGAAACTTCTGGTTATTAATGGTTATTTTGTTTTTACAAAATGAGAGATGAGAATTCTGTTCAGTGGTAATCGACAGCACAGGTGCGGCTCATTGAGCTCAGCATGTGTAGATTGAGAACATCCCTTTAAACAGCTCTCCAGCTCTAATACAGATGTAGAAAAATACTACATCTGTACATGAAACATGAAAACACTGAACACTTCATTCTGATTGTGTTTGATTCCAGCAGCATCCTGTTATGTCAGATTAGAGGGCATCAGGATTTGTGCAGAGGAGTTTTCCTCTAAAACAATTAAACATACAGAATTAAGTCAAATATTATATTCAGAAAAATACAAACAATCCGTGCTTGCACACACAACAAATTCATGGACTGCTAATATTATATTATGAAACTCTCCCCAAATTAAAGGGATTCAATTAAATGATCAAAATATTGTTTAAAGGGGCCATATCAGTAATAGTAGATAAAAGTAAAAGTAGATAAACAGGATTATCTGATTTACATATAGAAGCCTTAAAGGTACAGCAGGAAAAACAGCCTATATGATTAAGTGTCAGAGAGGGAAGAAATGGTCATATGAAGAAAAAATAAAAACCCTATCTCATAAGAAAACATAACTATCTTAAGTTTTAGTGAATTGGGGGAGAATTCATATGAAGCAGTATGATTTTTTTTCCCACACAAAAAGATGAGATTTTTAGGAAAAAAAAAAAAAAACCTAAGCATGATGGTCCACCACTACACCTAACCCTCAGTGGCACACAAACAGACTGTACGGATTAGTCCAAATGAGACTGTACGAATTAGTCTGAATCTATATGAATTAGTCCAAATGAGACTGTACGAATTAGTCTGAATCTATATGAATTAGTCAAAATGAGACTGTACGAATTAGTCCAAAATTGACTGTACGAATTAGTCCGAATGAGACTGTACGAATTAGTCTGAATCTGTATGAATTAGTCCTAATGAGACTGTACGAATTAGTCTGAATCTGTAATAATTAGTCCGAATGAGACTGTACGAATTAGTCTGAATCTATATGAATTAGTCAAAATGAGACTGTACGAATTAGTCCAAAATTGACTGTACGAATTAGTCCGAATGAGACTGTACGAATTAGTCTGAATCTGTATGAATTAGTCCTAATGAGACTGTACGAATTAGTCTGAATCTGTATGAATTAGTCCGAATGAGACTGTACAAATTAGTCTGAATTTGTATGAATTAAGTCTGAATCTGTATGAATTAGTCCGAATGAGACTGTACGAATTAGTCTGAATCTGTATGAATTAGTCAGAATGAGACTGTACGAATTAGTCTGAATCTGTAATAACTGAATGAGACTGTACGAATTAGTCCGAAATAGACTGCACGAATTAGTCTGAAAGAGACCGTACAAATTAGTCTGAATCTGTATGAATTAGTCCTAATGAGACTGTATAAATTAGTCTGAATTTGTATGAATTAGTCCGAATGTGATCATACAAACTGATCCGAATGAGATTGAATAAGAATTAGTGGTTGACCGAAATGGGATTTTTAATGGCCGATGCCGATATTGAAAAATCAATCTGGCCGATTGTCCGATTTGAGGCCGATATAATACATGTAATTACAGTAAATGAGAGACATGCATAAAATATACATATCTAGTTAGTTTACAGAGCAACAGGTTGTTTTAATTATAGTATGGGATAGTTGGTTAATAATAAAAATATACGTCTCTGATCTGTTTTGTTTTGCTTGTCCGTTTCATTGTAAAAATAATACAAGCCTAAAAGCGTATAATTACATGTTTGGTTATCAGCATATAGCAGCAATAAATAAGACCAGAACATACGAAAAGGAATACTAAACGCGATATTACGCCAATCATGGGCAATCAAATAGAGCGGATATTCCTGAATAAACATATAAAGGAATTCAAACATAAAATTATTACTTAACAGAGTTCGCGTGTCAACCCAGCTTTCATTCGGGAGTTCACCGGCTTTTGAGTCCACCGGAAAACAGCGTCTTGTTTAGAAGTACCCGAGATCAACGAGCATATCTGAGGAAGTCGCGGGATTTTTGATAGTTTGTGATGTAAACACGGTTTCATTTTTGTTTGAATTCGTTTATATCTGTGTCTCCCACTGGATCTGATGTATCATGGTACTGTTTCATTAAGACTTTGCTGTACGCCAGAGTGTTATTGTATGTAACACAATGTAGTGTCACGTAAAGGAAGCATAATTGCACGATATAGTGTGTCATAATCAGTTTTGAAAAACATCGGCCACACGGAAAGACTTATCGGCCGATGCCGATATTTAAAAAGTTCCAAATATCGGCCGAGGCGATATATCGGCCGACCACTAATATGAATATGCCACCAATTCACCAAATCAAAATAGTTACAAACTGCAATGAGAATGTGTTGTACAATATTTTTGGTGTAAGAAACTTTTACTAAGACTGTAAATGACTTCAGAAGAAGAAGAAAATCTAATGTATTACAAAAGTGGTGAATATGGTCCCCTTTGAGAAATGACGGTTGAAGAGTGATTAGTATTGTTGTCAGAGCTTAAGCACCATGCTGCTATACGAACATGCAGCAGGCTTATCTCAGTCCAAGGCATCAGTTCAGCAAATTCACCATGGCCTTGTACTGCACTGGGCCAAGAACCACAGAGTACCAGGAGAACATGAGAGAATGAGAATGACAAAGCCAAACTTTCAGCTTTCAAAAATATTGGAAATTTTCAAAGATAATAACCTGTTGTGGAGAAGCAAAGCTTACAGTTTTGGGCACTTCGTATGCGATCTGAGTGGAGACGCCACCCATGTCCAATACTCCAGCCGTACGCTTGCGCACCAGCGTCTCCTGCTGGTCACTGCCAGGAACCTGCACCTCCACCACTGCCTCATGTTCTGAGAAACAAGAGCACAGAAAATATAATGAAAAGAGAGACAGGAGAGGGGAGTTGAAAAGCAACTTTTGTAGGGGCTATTAATTGTTATGAAAAAGAAAGTGGTACACTATCACTTACCATCCTCAACATGATTGAATCGGCCCAGAACAAAGTTGATTCCTATCCATGCATATACTCCTGCAATCAATCAATCAATCAAATTCCACAGAATTCAGTTTTACACTCAAAAGCCAAACAACAACAAAAAAATTTGGGGTCAGTAGGGTTTTTTTTTTTAAAAGAAATAGTACTTTTATTCAGCAAATATTTATTCAATTGATCAAAGTTACAGTGGACACTTATAATGTTACCAAATAAATGCTGTTTTAAACTTATTTAACAAGAATCCTGAAAAAAAAAATGATCACGGTTTCTACAAAAATATGCAGCAGCACAACTGTTTTTCCACATTGATAATAAGAAATGCAAATCATCACATTAGAATGATTTCTGAAGGATCATGTGACACTGAAGACTGGAGTAATGATGCTGAAATTCAGCTTTGATCACAGGGATAAATTACATTTGAAAATTTATTACAATTAAAAAAAACTGTTATTTTAAATTGTAATAATAATTTCACAATATTACAGTTTTTAATGTATTTTTGATCAAATACATGCAGCCTTGATGAGCATAAGAAACTTCTTTCAAAAACATTCTAAAATACATAATCAGTATTATTAGTGTAGATTTGTGCAACATTTAAATGTACCGCTGCATTTACAAACTAATGACTCTAGAGGTGGTCTAGAAGAGGTTTAGAGGTGGGTCTTACCTTCCTGTTTGCCTGAGATAACTTCCACATGGGAGTCGGAGAATAGGAAGTTGAAATTTACAGGAATGTCAGTCCGCAAATCCTCCAGCAGAGCCTCCTGTTGGCTGCAAACAAACACAATCTTAACACATGCAGCAGCTTTCCCACAGTGTGCACCTAATATGAGATTTATATTTGTGTGAGTGTGTGATCGGACACCTTTCAGGCAGGACTCTCATTCCTGCGGTGCACAGGATGTAGAGAGGCGTTTCCTGGTGCTTGTTCTTAGGGATGTGCTGAGCAGCGAAGCTCAGCAGAGGGCTGATGTAGTCGCTGGCCTTGTCTGGTGTGGATGCGTACTCTGAAATACCTGAATAGACAGGAACTAGTGTTACTTGTAGGGCTGGGTATTGACACAAATTTCATGACTGGATTACAAGCTCTTGATTTGATTCAATTCGACATACCAATCAATTTGGATATATATCAGGTACAGTATATATTTAAATTGTTTTAGTTATATTCGTTTTTATAATAATAACTTTATAATGATATAAATAGGTTTCTATTCCATTTCATGTTTGAAATATAAATATTTCAAGAGTGGCTGTCAAATTTGAATTCATTAGAGATTTATACAAACACACATTACATAAGACATCACTTAAGTAAAAAAAAATGTAAATGATAAGTTGAGTAAAATATAATGAATATTTAATGTAGTGCATATATTTACCAAAATGCTCCTCTCTAGAGATTTTTCTAGCTGACTAACGAGTTTATGGATACTGAATGGCTTTCCTTAGGTAACTGTAGCATTAAAATGACATTGTTTACAAGCAGTTGTATCTTTTCGCAGTTGAAACACTTGATTGAGTGATTACATGAGACATGACAGATTTCAGTAATGTCCAGTGACTTGAGAAAATTGACCTGCCATAAATATTTTTTTTACCTGCAATGAAACTAAATGTGCATTATTTATTTATTTATTTATTTATATATATATAAAAAAAAAACAGGTAGAAAAATTGGGGAGACACATCTAATTGCAATTTTTGTTATTATTACTAATATGTTTTGTTTTATTTATAGGGGTACACAATTTATTTCAGTCTGGTTCTCATGAGAGCACCTGGAGATTTGGTTTGGTGCTCACACTGCACATAGTGTGACCCATTAAATATAACTATAAAACTATAACTATAAAATTGTAAGAACTATACATTGAATGAATAAATTGAATATAACTATAAAAATATAAAATAAAACTATAAAAAACTAAATGTATAATAATAGTATTATTGCACTTTATGATAGTATTTAAATAAAATTGTAAACAAAATAAATAAAGTTTGATAATACTATTATATTTAAAAATAAATACTATTATGTTATAGTACACTTACAATAATATGAAAATAAAATACAAATAATACAATGCGAATATTTACATTTTTATTTATTTATTTTTACATTTTTATTCATTCATTTATTTTCAAACCTAAAATCAGCAAGCTTTTATTTTGGCTGGTTGCCTGCAAGTGAATGCACTGCTGGTTTTAGTGCTGCAGAGTGAAGCGCGTCAGGGAATAAAATATCAGTTTTGCGTTTTGCTCCGATTAAAACGTCAGCGCATAGCCTAGATTTATGCGTTCAGTTCAAAAGGAAATCTTATATACAGAATTACAATTAGTCGATCTAATACGGTGATTGTGCAACATCTGTCAACCATGTGCACCCGTTTATTTATTCATTCATTCATTAATTACTTACTCAAATTCTAAAAAATAAATCAATAAAGAAATAATACTTTAATACTATTAAACTTGAGTATTTCGTAATAAAAATAGTAAACAAATTTAGGAAGATTTTGCCGCATCTTGCATTTTCATGTGCATGTTTCAGTAACAAACTCACAGTTCATGTGGAGTGGCACACATGAAAAGATCACAACACAGATGGCATATTTAAATAATTGCAACACAGTCTTTATGACTTGATAATCACACAAAACTAGATTGAGATTATTGGATGGCAGGCGCGCTATGAATATTGTTTAGTAACATTTCGTTCACACATCAACAGCATAGACTAAAAGACTGATTGTTGGGATTCAATATCGGTTCATCAAAACGAGAATTGATTAAAATCAGGAAACTGATATGTGACCCTGGAGCACAAAACCAGTCATAAGGGTCCATTTTTTCGAAATTGAGATTTATACATCATCTGAAAGCTGAATAAATAAGCTTTCCATTGATGTATGGAAATTTTAGGATTGAACAATATTTGGCCGAGAACTATTTGAAAATCTGGAATCTGAGGGTGCAAAAAAAAAAAATATATATATATATTGAGAAAATCTAATTTAAAGTTGTCCAAATGAAGTTCTTAGCAATACATATTACTAATCAAAAATTAAGTTTTGATATATTTACAGTAGGACATTTACAAAATATCTTCATGGAACATGATCTTTACTTAATACCCTAATGATTTTTGGCATAAAAGAAAAATCTATAATTTTGACCAATACAGTGTATTGTTGGCTATTGCTACAAATATACCCCAGCGACTTAAGACTGCTTTTGTGCTCCAGGGTCACATATCGTCAACCCAGCCCTAATTATTTGACCATTCACCACTCCAAGCCATCATTCTGTTCATTCGTTCCCAAACTGACCTGGCTTGATCTTCATGACTACAGGCTTCCTGTGCTTGTCTCGCATCTGTTTGATGTCTAGGAGCTCATGCGGGTTGCCGTTGTGCCGAGGCCAGGTGTACACAAACACACGGGAGCCACTGCTGCCACAGTCCACCACCAGCCCATAGTTCAGGTTGGGGTTATTGGTGTCCGTGGCCTCCATGTCCGGCACCCGACCCAAACGTCTAGTGGAGACACATCAATCAGGATGATTAGATCTGCTGAGATGCATAACAGGAATAACAGAACTGATAGGCGTTTTACGTGTGGATGTGTCGGTCCTCTCTTAACCAGCTGTACTGGCCCTTCCCTGTGACCAGCAGCAGGTACAGCAGCCCCATCACACCAGTCAACAGACCCAGCAGCAGCAACTGCCTGAAGGAAGGCAACAGGAACCGGGGCAGAACCACCGGAGACAGGCTGAAGTGCCAGGATGCTGGAAACAGGCATGAAATGCTAATCCTGTAGAGAGAAAAAAAATAGTGATGAGAAATCTGTCACTATGGTTACTGGATCCTCTTATCTTGGCAGCTCACACAGAAGTCCCTTTCAAACCGAGCAGCAAGCGTGGTGAATTCACAGGACATACTTGGCGAAATCATTCACCCTCACACAAAGTTCCCAGTTGCGTGGATTGCGAATGAAACGACTGGATTTCAGCTGAGAAAATTTGCTGAACAGCAGTAAATGTGACCACACATTTAAGGCTCAGTTATGTTGAACATTTCAAAGAGTTTCTGTTGTGGACGTTTTTGTGGTTACCATTGTACTGAAAAGCAGAGCTTGTGATGAATATGGTGTTTTTGCTTCATCCAATGAACACAGCTATGCTAATGTTAGTGCAGTGAGAAGTAGTGCCAATCTACTGTAAATAAATAATCACATTTCCTGTAAAAGTTTGCCTTAAAAAGTGAACCATTTACAATAAGACCAAGATAGTGTGTTTAGAAAACAAAAGCATCTCTTTTTATTTCAAGTTGACTTTAAAGGTTTGTCAAGCAGCAGAAACATCATATAATAAACAATAAGGTAGGAATTTATTTGCCATTACATATAGAGATCGACCGATATATCGATTTACCGATATTTTCCCGATATTTAAGTGTTTTACCATAATCGGATATCGGTTTTGTAATATCGGATAAATGCCGCCATCTTGTGGGTGTTTTGAAAATTGCGCGCAGGATCACCATTGCAGCGCGTCTGAGGGGAGACGAGACAACAACAATGGCGTGCACGGGTACTTGATTTGCTGTAGTTAGTAAGCTTTATTTAACATAACAGTCATGTATGCACAAATTAAATGCATTACATAAATGCCTGATATGTAGTTTATGCAGCTTGGCT
>NW_015505865.1:209541-209994 GCF_001515645.1 Sinocyclocheilus grahami | reverse complement strand
ATTTATTTACTTTATAACAGTAAATAAATATCAGTTCTGCATATCAGTTATCGGGCACATAAACATGCAAATAATTGGTATCGGTAATAAAAAAAAATCAATATCGGTCGATCACTAATTACATAGTGATGGGCGCTTTTGAAACACTGCTTCATGAAGCTTCGAAACCTTTGCGAATCAATTGCTTCGAAACAGTGGTTCGGAGCGCGTATCAAAATGCCAGTCATGTGATTTCAGTAAATGAGGCTTCGTTACGTCACAGAAATTTCAATAGTTCGCCTTAGGGGGGCGATCTCTGTGAATCATGCGAGTTCACCGAGATCGCCCTGCAGCGGCAAACCACTGCATCGGCGTCTATGGTTATACGATCTCGGATCAGTTCGATCAATTTGTCAACATTTTTAATGCGACATTTGTGTAATTAAAAGGATGAGTAGTAGTTAATAATCTCTT
>NW_015505865.1:208382-209531 GCF_001515645.1 Sinocyclocheilus grahami | reverse complement strand
TATTAAACAGCTTATAAACCTACTAAAACTGTAGTTATAATGAAGTTGATATTCCTTTATTTTCTCCATTTGAAAACATTAGACATGTATTTTTCTTATTGTTAATATTAGTGTTGTTGCTGTTGATGCTTTTTATAAATAAAATGTTTTTTTTATTGTTGTAGTATGAAGATTAATTTTAACATGAAAGACTGCTAATTTTCAACACTTAAAAAAAAAAAAAAAGATGACTGAAAAGAGGAAAAACCAAAGTGAAGTATGTTCTTACTTCACTCGGTCATTTATTTACTTTATAACAGTAAATAAATATCAGTTCTGCATATCAGTTATCGGGCACATAAACATGCAAATAATTGGTATCGGTAATAAAAAAAAATCAATATCGGTCGATCACTAATTACATAGTGATGGGCGCTTTTGAAACACTGCTTCATGAAGCTTCGAAACCTTTGCGAATCAATTGCTTCGAAACAGTGGTTCGGAGCGCGTATCAAAATGCCAGTCATGTGATTTCAGTAAATGAGGCTTCGTTACGTCACAGAAATTTCAATAGTTCGCCTTAGGGGGGCGATCTCTGTGAATCATGCGAGTTCACCGAGATCGCCCTGCAGCGGCGAACCACTGCATCGGCGTCTATGGTTATACGATCTCGGATCAGTTCGATCAATTTGTCAACATTTTTAATGAGACATTTGTGTAATTAAAAGGATGAGTAGTAGTTAATAATCTCTTACTGGCCTGTTTAGACAAGCTCTCCATAAAACAAACAAAACAAGCCTTTAGAAATCAATAATAATTATTTCAAAGATGCATATTATAGCCTACAGACACTTCATTTGTAACGGTATTTTATTATTTTGATTGCATTTAATATGTTATACTTTCAAGAAAGCGTTTTCATTGGGTTAGTAAAAGCGGTTTTGTTGCATTTACACAGTTTTGACCAGCAGGCGTCACCAGCGTGTGGTGTTTCGAGCGCTTCGAAATAGTCCCCTTGTCCAAATACCCCCACTTGCGGTCTTGGCCACTTGAGAGCGCGTGCGCGCGACTGTCCCAAGTCTTAAAAATGCCGTAAAAGCGCATTAAATCCACACTATCTCGAACACCGCTCCGGAGCACTATTCGAGGCTTAGTGTATCCCATCATGCA
>NW_015505865.1:130210-207670 GCF_001515645.1 Sinocyclocheilus grahami | reverse complement strand
AAAGTGTGTTTTGTGTTTGTCCGAGTGAGCAACAGTAACTAAGGGGGGCGGGGCTTCGTTTCTCCCATCGCCACCATCACATACATCAAGTTTCACCTCAACTTTTTCCACTGGAGAAAACCACTGTCCTCGAATGACTCGAGTGTTGTACTTGCCTTCCCATTGCTGGAGTGGATGCGCAGGTGATGTGGACGAATCGGATCTTCACTGGCAGCTGCTTCTAGGACAGGTGTGTTCCTCCATGCCGTCACAAGTCAAGGCATCCCCATCCGGGGCTTTCACACGTGTGCAGGTGTGCGGAGGAGACGTGGCATGCCCTGACATGAGGAAGTGAAAACAACACCGCACAATCAGCACAGGACGATGCGTCACGCTCACAAGTAGACCGAAGCGACAGATCACAAGTAATGTCTAGTTAGTTGCCGACATAGACATCACTCGTCTACGAGCCTGGTACTTCACGAGTCGCACGCGCCCTGCATGCTCTCTAGATAGGTGCAGCTCTCTAGATTTTGAAACACCACCACAGCTGACGTCTGATCAGGCCGAGGACAGTTTCGATGATAAACGGAAGCCTTGTTTGATAACGTTAGTTAAGAGCAGGCGTGTGCGGTTTTGGAGAGTGATTACATGCTGTCAGATGTGTTTATCCTCTGGCCAGATAAATATGAAGATCTGTAAGATCGCAGGAATGTGTTCTCACCGTCAGGCTAACGTTACATCAGGGACGGATGCGCCAATAATAGAGCCATCCTCTGAGATTTATGAATTCAGTGGTCCTGTGATTGAAATCCACTCGGTGAACACAAAAAGATGGCACTTCAGTTCCGTTTGGCAGCGGTGATCGTGCAAATGTGGTCGAGAAAAGCCGCTAATTCCCGACAGTAGCCGAGCAACAGCTCAGTTCGGGAGTAAAAACTGTCAGTGCGCATGCGTGCCAAATCCGGAAACTCGCGTCTGCGTATGGCAAGCCGTTTTAGCATTAAATGCCCCTTGCTGTACTAGTCATACAGTGCGTTCCAAACAGTAGGGATGGGCGTATCGATACTGACGCGAGTATCTCAGTTCTCGGACATCTGTAGGTTTCAGCGCCATAGAGAAACACTGGAAGATCCGAAGCTCGCATCGGTTTAATGGTGTTTATGCTACAAAAATGGAACAACGATAAGCCTAGGGTACTTGTAACACTAATTCCAGCTATCCCGAGAGGATAGGCAGTGTCATTTACTTTATTCCATTTCCTAAATCCAACCAAAACAGAGCAAAAAGTGTGTTTTGTGTTTGTCCGAGTGAGCAACAGTAACTAAGGGGGGCGGGGCTTCGTTTCTCCCATCGCCACCATCACATACATAATAAACAAATTGAAATTGTAGCCTACATAGTTTGTGCAATTACAATTATTTAAATTGAACGTTGAAAGATAATATTGATCATGTTCTATTCTGTAATGTTAATAGAAATCATACACTGTCAGAATAAAAAGGTTGCATTTTATGCATGCAACAGGCATTCACTGGCAGTCCCTAATGGCAGTACAAAATATTGCACTAAATCAAAAGTTCAAATGTTACAAATAAGTTAGAATATTAATGTTGTAATACTGGTAGCACTAATATAAAAATGTGATGAGATATGTTACAAAAAAGTTAAAATTTTGAAATGCGTTGATGGTTGTATTTTTTTGTATTTGATCTCAGTATTCCTATCAGTGTTGTATAAGGTTTATATGCATAATAGTAACCCTAGAATGTGATCAAACGGATTAAAATAGCTGGGCTAAGATATATAACAATTTTTAAGACTGCAGAAATATGTTAATTCACTATACACATTATCCCACCGGTTACAATTGTGACTGACCATAAAATAAAATTTTCCACACACTTTTCCACAAAAAAAAAAAATATTATTTCAAAGGGATACTAATCATACACATCATTTTGATATTTTCATGTCTGGGAAAAATTTGGGATTAAACGGGTTAAAATGCGTTTTAAACATAAAGTTAAGTGGTTTTCATTAACCATTTTACTCTTAGTAGTTTATTAATTTAATAAATTTCATAATTTAAAAGTTTAGTGCAGAAGTATCGAATCGGTATCGATATCGATATCGACGAGACTGCCTTGAAAAATATCAGTATCGTATCGAAAACAAAATAAGGGGTATCGCCCATCCCTACCAAACAGGATATATCGCCCTCCGAAGGGCACTTCTGGAGTGAAAAAAATCATGGCCGCCATATTGAAGGATCTTTCCAAACCAAAGTGCTCAAAACTGGCCACTTCAAAGGGCCCTTCGGAATGAAGGATTTGGAAGGGTACAACTGATGGACACTTCGGGCTCCCATGATCCTTTGCGCAGATTATTTGCATGATGACGGCGCCTCCATGTGGGCACGTGATGATGACGCAGAAGGGCACTTCAAGAAACAGTTGTTTGGTCCCCTACACCCTTCAAAGCTCTCTCTCCGGAGGGTAAACCCTTTGAAGGGATTAGGGCATAGGGATGAGCCCTTCCGAATGGAACGCAGGGATAATTTAGTTTTGACCAAGCGTCAACCTTCTGGTCTCTCTCTTGAAACCAACACGAAAGTGACTAAAACTGCAACTCATCGACTGGCCGCTAGAGGCTGGCTCCAAAAGGGAGACAGTCCCATAGACTCCCCATTTTAAAATGCCCAACTTTACAGCAGAAAAAAAAATGTTTACAGCCTAGTACAAAAAGTGGTTTTGGTCTATATCTTATTTTGCCCTTCATGACAACTGTGAGGGGGGTGAATTTTTTTATAACTCCTCCGTTTAAATTATATTAAGCCTTAAAGTTATGCGTAATTAAGGGCGTGGCCACTTGAGTGACAGGTGGATTGCCGCTACTGTCACCACCGTCGAGGTTGGTGGGCGTGGTTTCAGCAACCAGCTCCCGCCTCTTTGCCCATTTTCGATTATCTGGGAGTGACAGGCGGTGACGCGCTGCCAAGATGGCGACGGCCGGCTCCGCCCACTTTGAGCTTCAAAAACGCTCTTCAGAAACCTACGTCCATGTTTTTATACAGTCTATGGTTTTGACTAGTCAAAATACCAATTCCAGATATCTATTCTGCAATTTTGATAGATGACTTCTTTAGTAACATGCGCAAAGATATTTAGAGATATCTCTAATTCAGTTTCGACCTGTCGCAATTAAATTTTAAGATATCTGAATTGACCGTTAGCAAAGAACTTGACTGACAGGCGATCTGACTAATCATAACGCCGAATCCGCCATTTTGTCTGACAAACAAATCAGATAGGATTTCTCATATATTTAAATGAGTTTTGACTAGGAAGAATTCCAGTTCAAGATATATCTCTTATTAGTTTTGCTTAGTCAAAAATAAAATTCAAGATATCTACTCTTGTAATTTGACTAGTAATAAATTACTTTCAGATATCTAATAACGTATTTTGGATATCTTTAAAAATTATGAATTAAAGATATTTTAAATAAAATTTTTGACTAGTCAAGCACCAGCTAGAGATATCTCAAATTATAATTTTAACGAGTGGTGATTCAGTCAGAGATATCTCGAGTTTAATTATCACTAGTAAAATTGTAATTTGAGATATATCTAATTAGAATTATGCCTGGTACAAAATCAATATCTTTAATTACAATTTTACCAGTCAAAACTCATTTGTAGATATCAGAAAATATTTTCCAATGGAAGTCAATGGAAGAATATGACTAGTCAAAACATTGTAGATATCTCGAATGCATATAATGACTAGTCATAAACACATTGTAGATATCCTAATTCCAATTACGACGAGTCGAAATTGCAGAATAGTTGCAGACTAATCAAAACTAAATTATGACTATTACAGCAAGGGGTGTTTAATGCTAACCCGGCTTGCCATATAATCTGCGTCTACACTGCTGCTCTGACGTCATTTTGCGCGTCCCATTCCTCACTAATATACATTGCGTGTTGTGGAAAGACTTTTCCTTATTCATTATTGAGAGTATTGATAAAGAATGTGCTTTACTTTGGGAAATGTTTTGTTTGGATTTGTTAATTGGAAAAAAAGTGCATTAACAAAATGTGATATACATAAATGTAAGTTCTCAAGTCAGAAGCCACTTTTTTATGTTGTGCTTGCTGAAATACAGCATTACTTTGGGACTATTTCTAACTCGCATAATAAGAAGTCTTTAAAATGTGTAAGTTGTTCAATCTTTTCCTTTGAATGTGAGGTTTTAATTATATACCCCTGTATTTTTGTATTTTATATTTTACATACTGGTAAAACATTTAGAGCTTGAATGCACTGTAAGTCGTTTTAGATAAAAGCATCTGCTAAATGCATAAATTATTATTATTATTATTATATTTTTGTATTGTAACCGTTTCCTTATTTGTTGCCATAATATTCTCAATAAATAAATAAAATAAAAATAAATAAACATTGGAAGTTAATTCAAATCACATTCTCTTAGAAACATAAAATATCTATCGTTATAAAAAAAAATTGGATAGATGTACACTTGTTCAAAAGAGTAACTTTTTTTAATTAACACTTGTATTCAGCAGCGACATTGATCATTAAAAAGGTCACAGCGATGACATTTATAATGTTACGAAAGATGTCGGTTTCAAACAAATGCAGCGCTTTTGAGCTTTCAAAATATTATTTCACTCTGTTTATTCTTTTACAAATAAACGCAGCTTTGTTAAGAATATGTGACTTCTTTCAGAAACAATACATCAACCTTAAACTTTGAAAAACTATTTTATTTTCTTTAGTTTCTGGCAGTGTTTATAACTCTTAATAACCATTAATATGGCTATGTACTTAAAACTACAGATTTTAATATACTATACTCTTCAAAATAATAATAATTATCATATCAAATAATATTAATATTGAAAAAACATCTGCGTGAGCATCGCACTTATCAAAACAAAGAGTACAGAATATAGTTTATTTGACATCATAATTTGTAGTTTTATTAGAATAATACATTGTACAGACTTTACAAACTCAAAAAGGCCACTCTTAAAACTTTCTTTAAAAAATCAAAAATAGACATGCCATTACAAACATGAATAAGGGCTTTTCATAAAGACTCGGTAGGGCTTATTACAATGCAAGGACACACATGTACTGTATCGGATGGCTTTCTTTAGTGGATAGCGATGAACCCATTTTAGTGGCTGCTTGTGCGGCGCGGTCGGTCACTGTGCCGGCTCCGGCCTCCTCTGAGCTGAAACACAGAGAACAGAAAACACTCAATAAAAGAAACATTCCCTGTTTTTACAAGGTCATAATCAATTATGAAAACTGTTACAAGGAAAAGAGCAGTGAAAGATTTTTATTTAAAAAAAAAAATACAATCGATACAATAAATACTTCATTAAAAAAAGTCTGAATGAATCAATGATAGATGGACTGATTTAATTATTCAACAGTATGTTTTGACATCTTTTAAGTCTAGCTTTGGAGATTTAGACAGAAAGGTGACATTTGATTGACGTGTAAAACAACCAACCACAGTCTGTTTTTTTATGTGAACTTCACAAATAAATCTTGTATTTCAACAACAACAACAACAACAACATAATTATATTAAAGCAAACAGTGGTGCTGCTGTCTCAGTGAAACTTTGCAAAAACAAAAATATTGTGTCTTGTTTAGCTTATCTAAAAGGGCCTCAAACTAAACCCCTGATTAATTAATTAATTAAATTAAATTAGGGCCTAATTCTATGAAGTTCACATCAATAAACTGCACAATTTTTGCACTGAATCCGAACTCTAAGTAAGTGTTGTCAAGATACTGCAATTTCGCATTTCGGTAGTTTGAAAAATATTTAATACCATTTTTAATAACAGAGAGAATAATTGCCACAACATTAAAATTAAACTTTATTAATAAAGTAGCTTTGAAATTATAACAACAACATATTAATATATTATTTTTAACATCTTTTTAACTATACATATATTTATTTATTAGTGCAGTTGTATTACAATAGTAATATATATATGACATAAATATATATATAAAACATAGGGCTGGACGATATGGCCAAAATTGATATCACGATATATTTCTTAATTTCGGTCGATACGATATAATTCCGATATTGATATGAACACTATTTATCTAAACTAAAATATTTTGTAACATTATAAATGCCTTTATCATCACTTTATCAATTTTAAGCATCCTTGCTAAATGAAAGTATACATTTCTATAATTTCTTCCCAAACAAATAATACAAATTATACTGAATGGAATAGTGTATAATGTTACAAAAGCTTTTTATTTCAGATAAATGCTGATCTTTGGATCTTTTTATTCATCAAAGAATCCTGAAAAAAAAAATTTACTCAACTGTTTTAAATATTGATAATCAGCAAATCAGCATATTAGACTGATTTCTGGATCATGTGACACTGAAGACTGGCGTAATGATGCTGAAAACTCAGCTTTGTATGATCACAGGAATAAATTACATTTTAAAATCTATTCAAATAGAAAGCAATTTTAAATAGTAAAAATATTTCAAAATTTTACTGTTTTTGCTGTACTTTGGATCAAATAAATGCAGCCTTGGTGAGCAGAAGAGAATTCTTAAAAAAAACAAAAAAAACATTTACTGTTCAAAAACTTTTGACTGGCTGTTATAGAGACTTTGGGACTGTTAGGTTCTGATCAGGTAATGGATGAGTAACCCTCCCTGGGTGCCGGTCAGAGCACCAATAATGAAGAGACAGGTGATTAGCTTTCGATGGTGTAATAGTAGAAAAAAGGGAAGGGCCACAGAGGTACAATCAAAGGTGTAGATAGTCTGCAGAATAAGTATAATAGAGAAATGAATAAGCGAAAGATATAGATAAACAATAATAATATTTACGGTTACATAATGAAACCAAAGCATTCATAATTCACATAATTGGCATTTCTCTACTGAACATACAGTTAAATGAAGGGAAACAAGGTATTTCACAGAAAACTACAAGTCATGAATGATCATTTGTCCCTATGAACAAAGTTCCCATAGATGGATAGAATCGGGGCGCATCGGAGTAACATTTGCATAAACAGAACGCTAATCACTCATTTGGTATTGTAGCAGCTTAACAGAACAACATCAAGTCATTAAGACATCGTAACACTGATTTATATCTTGATCAAGAATGAATAATTAGCTGTTAAGTAATATTCCCGATCTGAATACTACAGAACAATCGTTACAGGACAAGTCTGGGCATGTTCATATGGTACTAACGCATATAACACTGTAGCGATCACTGTAAACACAAATATAAATAACATAGGCTTACTTTGTGGTCAGTGACTACCACCTTGATATTAAATCTGCAAAAATCCCCACGAACAAAGTGAAAGTATCATCCTTGCAGCTGACGGCTCGAACAGATCACTCAAACACAGCAAAACAGCGGCAGCTCATCAAACTACACTGCCCTCTACCGAAGTACTATGATGACTCCAGTTTCATAATAAAGGTCCCTCTTCCAGGAGCCTTTAATACATATATAATATGATTAGTATTAAGACAAAAAAATATGTATTACTACAAAATAATTTAAAATTCTAAATTTATATTTAAATTAGTATATTATTTTACTTCACACAGCTGCACTAAAATTATAATACTTTTTATATATTTACTTGCAAGAGGTAAATCCTCAAGCTTTTATTTTGGAGAAAAACTATTGGTATTGTTGTATCAATACTGCATAAAATGAGTACTGAAACCCTTTCAAATGTTTCAGTATCAATACGTATAGAAATCAATTCGGTATTTTTGGCAACACCACTCAAAGTATGAGCAATAATAACAGTGAAGCTTGCCTTATCAAACACCATTAACTAGTGACATTTCAGAAATAACTAGAAAAGCGTAAAGGAACCTGTGTCAGAGACTGTAAGTCGACTTAGTTCTCTGTCCAGCTCCTCATCTGTGATGCCTAGACTGGAATCAGGCACGGAGGGCAGAGACCGCACAAAATCAGCATCCGGGATACCCGTTTTCCTTGGAGGAGAAATAGGATGCGTCGGGACCACTGGGAGCACGTCGTTATCTGGGATGGTTTTCTCCAATAATGACTTCAGCTCCTCTTCCAACTCCTCTGAATCCTCACCTATGAGCACATGAAGCATTAGTGTTTAAGGCAGCTGTTTAAGATGCATATAGTCTAAAACAAAGCAAAACTTGTATACCAGAATCCAACGCCCCACTGGCAAGAGTCTGGTTGACTTCATCCTGAGTGTCACATAACTGTGCAAAAAAACAAAAACAAATGGGAAATAAAGAACTTTTATATAATGTATAATCATATTCTAACTAATAAAGCATAAACAATGCAAGTTTCTGATGAATCACCTCCTGTATCTGATCAACCAGGTTCTCTGCTCGCTCCACAGTCACACCCTTCAGTGAGATTCTCAGAGCCGCCACACCTGCCTGGTATGCCTGCATCACCTGCTCACACATATGAAAACATTTCATTAAGCCATGCATATTGGATATGCTTCAATGTTTTAATGTGACATCTGTGGTGTGCATCAACAACAAAACGATTTGCATTTAAATGACTGGAGAAATCATGCATAAGCATTTTGATTAAAAATTGCGAGGTAAAAATTAAAATATACACAGATGAATCATTCACAGTAAGAGCAATAACATGCATTTAAAAAACTGATAGGGTGAATTTTCATTTCATTCTGACTTCAATGTCAAATATGACAAAAACCAAGGTTTCATGTCTGACTGAATGAGAATTCTGTCATCGTTTACTCACACTCATGTTGCTCCAAACCCATATGCTACTATTTTTCTTTGGAACAAAAGCAAAAGTAGGTATTTTAAAGAGTAAACATACAGCTCTCTTCCATACAATAACAGTTCATTGTGGTTATTTCATCTGTCAAGCCCCCAAAAGACAAAAGCACCATATGACTAATGAGCTTAATTCCAAGGAGGAAGAATAATAACTTAAATTTCAGCCACACAAAGCTTTTGTATGACTTGATTTGGAAGAACTGGAACATATTTCATATGTCACTGTATGGAAAAGAGGAACATCCTTAGAAGTTTCTCCTTTTGTTTTTCACCGAAAAAAAAAAAGAATAGCAGACGGATATGGAAGACATGAGGGTGAGTGAATAATGACAGGGTTATGTGAACCTTTGGGGGTTCGTGAGTTGTTGAATAATAATTAAACTAATAATTAAATGATAAAAAAAATTAAAATTAAAATAAACAAACAAAAAAATACATTTTAAAATATTTGATTTGTTTACCTGCACGATTAAAGCGATAATTTTTGCTCAAAATTTATAATCGTGATTATTAATCACGATTATTGTCATTTGAGTTATTTTTTTTTTTCATTTAACATTTTTACATTTCTCTTTACTGGTACTCGCATACAACTTATAGTTTCTTGGTAAATTATAATAAACACTCTCTACATTATGAAAACTGGCAACACAAGAAGCTTCTCTCAAAAGCTAAACCTGTGAAATTTTTAATATTAACACATTCA
Organism: Sinocyclocheilus grahami; assembly: GCF_001515645.1. Taxonomy (NCBI): domain Eukaryota; kingdom Metazoa; phylum Chordata; class Actinopteri; order Cypriniformes; family Cyprinidae; genus Sinocyclocheilus; species Sinocyclocheilus grahami. Next base: position 198,105 of record NW_015505865.1, on the reverse strand, counting down.
TTCCAAATTATGTTAGTGTTTTTGATTTAAAGCAACAAAAAAATGACTTTGTATTGTGACACGGAGGTTGCATAAGTGTATTTATTCAGCAACCAACCGCAATCGCAAACAATAGAGATCCATGTCTAGATTTACTCATCAGTGAGAAGGTTTGAAACAGCAAACAGCGCAAACGTAAAGGAACACAGACTAACTGTACTGCACTTTTACAGATCGCTGAACTCCAACTTACATGTTTGCTGGTGTTTTCAAATCATCAGTGCTTTTTTCGCAGTGTAAGAGAGTGCATGCGAATGGTTGGCAGATTGGGGAGATTAAGTAAAACTGGGGGGAACAAATGTGTCTATTTAAAAGAAAAGCTCAGATTGGAGGATTTAAACTCTTGACATCTGGCAACCCTTAACAAGCCTGCTTGTGGAGATAATGCAAATGTCAAATTATGAAGAAGAAAAAAAAGACAGACGTGGTGAAGTGTGGGTGACGTTCACTGCTGATGGCCAACAGCATGTGTTGACACTCACAGCAAACCGTCAGTGCATCTGTGTGTTTGTGTATCTCACCAGGCGGTCAGTTTGGGAGTTTGCTATTCTGTCCAGGATCCCCTTGACCGTCTCGAGCTGAGCAAACAGACGATCTGCTTTCTTCTCCACCTGCTTGCTCCCACGTAAACATCTCAGGGCCTGTGACAGGAAAAAGTGGGAACAATTAAAACACGTTTCTCGCCTATTACAATAAATAGGCACAAAACAAAAAAGTGTGCTCATACCTGTGATTTCTTTCCCTCTTTAAGCAGCGATTTTGCCTGCTGCTTACACCTGCACATTAGACAATGCATTATTTAGCCGCAGCGCCATTGTAATTACCAATCATGTCACAAAAATGACACCTGGCCGGAATAACAAAATATACAATTTGGATGAACTGGCTCACTTTTCTGCTTCCTGTCCCAACACCTCCACCCTCTCCTCCAGAAGCTTCTCGCTGCGCTTGAGCTGATAGATGCCCAGGTCCACCTCGCTGACGGAAGACACACGGCCCTGTCCTGCCTGACTAAACTTCACCAGCTATACATGGACATGGTCAAAAGTTTCATTAGAACTGAGCAATCTGAAACCAAACAAGTGCTAAAAGTTACTAATCAACCAATCAGTTGCATATGATTTTAGTGACACATTTAGAGCACTGATTATTAATACTTAAAGGGGTCATGTGATGATGCTAAAAAAAAATTTTTTGTGTATTTGGTGTAATGCAATGTCTTTATACGGTTTAAGGTTAAAAAAAACACATTATTTTCCACATACTGTACATTATTGTTTCTCCTCTATGCCCCGCCTTTCTGAAACGCCTCGATTTTTACAAAGCTCATCGGTCTGAAAAGCGAGGTGTGCTCTGATTGGCCAGCTATCCAGTGCATTGTGATTGGCCGATGAACCTCATGAAGACCTCAAGCGTGTGACGGAAATGTTACGCCCCTACCATACTGTGATGCCGTGTTCCGGCGCGATGAGACAAAACCAGTAAAACCCATTATAAACGAGGCATTTGTGGCATCCAGTGGGGACATAATTACTGATTATAATTACTTATACTGTCTTTTTACGCATTGCGTATCGCGCTGTGTAAACATAAAACCATGTCTGCATTTGTGATCAGAGAAATGACAAACAACAAGCGCTACTCTACACTGCTCAAAACTTGCGTTTGAATCATCAGTGGCAAATTCTTTAAATATGAAAACGTACTTACAGGCTGTCAGAATTGCCAGACTGTCCTTGCAAAGATGGAACCGCCCCACTTTATAGAAACAGACACCCGCACTGTAGTCTACTCTTCCAGGAAACAGTCCTCGTCCTCTATAAAATGTGCTGCACACATCTGAATATTTGGGTTGAACTGTTCTGGAACAGTGTTGTAAATACAACTTAACCACTGATTTCTAGTCGTGTCCTCTTTTGGAAGACCAAACAAAGTAGTTTCGCTTTCACAACGAAACACACAGCATCTTCACGACATGGCGGCAGCAACAATACTACAGTGAGAATAAAAGTTACGCCGCCTTTCTTTGCGTGAACATTTGGGCAGCGTTATGCAAATCTTCCCACATAGTGATGTAGATATGTGGGGGCGTGTTAGAACGAGCCGTTTTAGGTAGGCGTGGCTGACTCTTAACTTTTATAAAGAAAATCTCTTTGGATTTGAGACTTTAGTCTTTGCAACTTTACAGATCTTCTTTATGCACCAAGAGCTTGTAACACTCCAAAGAGAAAGGAAAAATTGAAATCGCATCATATGACCCCTTTAATGCATACTTAATGCAAAAAGTATCTGATCTTAATCAGATCTTTGCTGAACAGAAAAGTAAAAAAAACAATAAATAAATAAACGGTAGTGTAGTGAGGAATCACTAAAAATGGTATAATCTGTGTTATTACCTACAGAATTTTCAAAATGCATACATTTTCTGTCCTAAAGTCTTTGTGGCTACATCAAGGTTCGCTCTTGTACACAAACACACCTTTTCGCCTTCATGGAGTGAGACGGTGACATGTTTCTCTCTCTGTAGCTGCAGCAGAGCCAGGCAGAGCGAGCTTTCATCCGGACAGATGTGTGAGGAGAGAGCACGCAGCTCTTGGAAAGACAGCAGAGAGTGTGTTGCTAAAGGAGAAGCCCGATATACTGCCAACAGTGCAACAGCCTTTTCCTGCAAGAGGAAAAACAGCCTACGCTCAGCTCTGACTGATAACTACCTGTGCAGGCCATAAAAATAATATACAGTGGGGTCCAAAAGTGTGTTTTTTTTATTACAAATTATATCATCATAAAAATTTCTGTTAAAAATGGGAGTGAAAAAATACATTTGAGAATGTCTTAGTATTCATTAGGTTATTTGGACAGCAGCACTTTGCAGTAAATGAATGTGTTCAGTTCAGTTCAGACCACACTATTTTGTTACATCAATAAATGACTTCACAGCAAGAGGGAAATTTACCAGTCATTTCACAACACAAAGTTTGACTTAAAGGGTTAGTTCACCCAAAAATGAAAATTAGCCCATAAATTACTCACCCTCAAGGCATCCTAGGATTATATGACTTTCTTCTTTCAAAAATCAAAAATTGTCTTTGATATTTCAAGCTGTTTAAAGGCAGTCAGCGGGTGTTGCATGCATCAGTCCAAAAGAAGTGAAATAAAAAGCGCCCATCCTTAAAAAAAAAAAAGTGTCTCACACGGCTCCGGAGGGTGAACAAAGGCCTCCTGTAGCGAATCGATGCATTTTTGTAAGAAAAATATCCATATTCAAAATGTAATAATCACTTTAATGTAGCTTGCGCTAACAGTCCTACACAGAAGCAGTTCCGGGAGCATGACGTATGAGGTCAGCGTTGTGCCAGTTAGTCTCGTGAAAACCAACATTTGTTAACGGGAGCAAAGGAAGCAAAGTTTCCTTACTTTAGTAAAGGAAAACCAGTCTCCTCTTGGCTTATATCGAAATCCTCCGACATTCTTCTTTACAAATCCTCGTTTTGTACTCCTAGTGACTGTTGTTTTGTTTTGATCTCTCCCCTGCGCTTCCGCTTTCGTCACTTCTGAGCGGTGCATGCGCAAAGCTGACCTTATACGTCATCCCCCCGTAACTGCTTCCAGTGTAAAACGAGCGCAAGCTATATTATATTGATTATTACGTTTTAAATATGGATATTTTTAAATAAGGCCTTTGTTAACCCCCCGGAGCCGTGTGAGGCACTTTTATTATGGATGGATGCGCTTTATTTCACTTCTTTTGGACTGAAGCACTGCAACACCTGCTGACTGCCATTAAACAGCTTGGAAGATCAAAGACAATTTTTAATATAACTCCGACTGGATTCGTCTGAAAGAAAAAAATTAATATACTCCTAGGATGCCTTGAGGTTGAGTAATTTATGGGCTAATTCTCATTTTTGGGTGATCTAACTCTTTAAATAAATGGGGTGAAAAGATTCTCTTTAACAGCTACGCTGTGGTTCAAACGTTTGGGGTCGGTACGTTTTTTTATGTTTTGAAAGAAGTCTCTTATGCTCACCCAGGTTAAATTATTTACAGTAAATACACAAATAACAGTAATATTGTGAAATATTACAATTTAAAATAACAGTTTTTTTTATTGTAATATCTTTTAAAACGTAGTTTATTCCTGTGAGTCAAAGCTGAATTTTCAGCATCATTCTCATATCTCGCAATTCTGACTTTCTTTTTATCTCACAATTGCGAGTTCATATCTCGCAATTATGAATTTTTTTCTCAGAATTGCAAGTTATAAAGTCAGAATTAAGAAACTCGCAATTCCGAGAAAAAAAGTCAGAATTGTGAGTTTATATCTCGCAATTCTGACTTTATTAACTCGCAATTGCGTGTTATAAAGTCAGAATTGTGAGATAAAAAGTTGCATTTACCTTGTTTTATTTTTTATTTAGTGGCGGAAATGGGCTTCCATACAAAACCCTCTTTTGGTGGTTATAAAAAACTATTGTCAAGATTTATTAAAGACATGCAGTGAAACATTAGCGACAATAAGGTGTGGATACAGTTATTTTTGTGGCTTACCTTATTGCATAAGCATCTGTAAGAGTTTTAAAAGAATCATGCAAGGTGATTTACTAAGGTTTGCGTTTAATATACTGGCAACTGTGTCATTATTTACCAACCAAAAAAAAAAAAAAAAACAATGCTTAACCCCTTTTAGGGTTGGCACTGTTGTGAAATCTCCCTTTTGAAACCTTTATTTTTAAAAGTGCAGAAGAAATTATGAGTCAAAAGTTTAATACAGTTTAGGGGTTTGTTTCAAATCTGAAGTGTGAGCGATAGTAAGAGTTAATCTTTGAGAACCTAGAGCGCTAGACGCGCCTCACTTCCAGTGGCTGTAGTTAAGAGCGCCGGCTTACAGCAACACTGGAACACTATAATGACAGCATTGTGGCTAAATACAAGAAGCTTTGGCTCAGTCTAGGTGGGGGCCTTTCCGTTTTCCACTCTGCTTTTAATGGATAAAGAAGTGAGAGCAGAAACAGAACAGGAGACGTTGAGACCATGAATGAACAAAAACCAACTTGAGTTATAAAAAAAAAAAAAAAAAAAGCATGTCTTAACCCATCTTGAGCCTGTGGTATTAGTAGATTACACATGATCGTCATCAGCTCTTCTTGTTTGCGACCCTACACTGATTTGCGCTACCCTTAGTAGACTGCATTGCTCATTATGGAAACATCTTCCACTCTCATATGCACCTTTATGCAATTGTGCTGATTTGCCCTGTTTAGTAAATCTGGCCATAAATTAATTTCTTTCAAATAATAAAAAAGAATCGTACTGACCCCAAACATTTGAGAGGTAGTGTATAAACGCTGGAAATGGGCATTAATGGGTACTTATGCTATGGGTTTTACACTTACTTTCACCAGTTCTATCACAACGAACGATTCCTCCAGTGGGACCCTCCCACTGCCCAGCAGAGCAGACAGAGTCCATTTCAGAGGTCGAACCAACAAGAGTCCGACTCCCCACGACAACCAGCCCAAGTCTACGTTAGCAGCAAAGTCTGATTCCTTCTGAACCTTACCGCCTCTAGAAGGACAATAAAACAAATCCCAATGGCATGCCATAAATCCATGTCACGATTAAACATCACAATCTCCTGTGCTTGAGGTGACAGTGACTTACCTGATCATGCTCTGAAGGACAGTACTCAAGCCGAGAGGAACAGAGCCCTTCCTCCTGAAGCTCTCATTCAGCTCCTGCAGATTCACACACACCGAACCATGTCGCCTGCAGTGATCAATGATCAGAGGACTCCAGAAGTCTATCTTCCCATCCCAGTCTGTACAGTCAACATCTCGGTTCTCTTTAAAGGCAGAGAACAAGAAAGCCATTCGCTCGTCATCCTCCCAGTCGGGGGGGACCCACGCATCCCTCTTCTCCACTGACACCGACATTGAGCTGCGATTGAAAGGGTTTGAATGATTACTGCCCTAGTGAAAAAGCAGCACACTTTAGCATACCTTCAAAATTAGTTCTAATTTAGGAAAGAATATACTTAAGTGGAAACCGGATGTAATGTTTTTGGACACGTAACTGCATGTTATTTGCAATTAAATGAATGTATTATAGTTCAAATTACCTTACAAATCTGATGAAATGGCGCATGTTGCGTTCCCAGATGAACATTGTAATAAACCCAAACTCACAACAACATGCAGAGATGGAGTTTGAGACGCTCCTCACATGTAAATGATAACAGTTCCTGTGGAACTACTGTGAACGGAGCCGCTGTGTGACGCACGTATTTAACCTACATGCATGTAAATAATTAAAGCGCATATACTGTATTAGAACGGCATTGCATATAATTAATTAAATTGTAACGTTTGTGAATTCACAATTATGTTTAATTATGATTTTTAAATGGGTTTAATATATAATGCAGCCTTGGAAAACAGTCTAATAATGTGTTTTATGGATTCTCGTCCGTGAAATGCGCCACTTCCAGTATTTTGCCAGTTAGTCGACATGAGCAAAATTAAGTCGAGGATTTTTAAAAATCGAATAGTCGAATAATATCGACGAATCGCGACAGCCCTAGATTATGGTCTCACGCTAATTTGCTGTTTATGAATCTGACCCCAAACATTTTAGCAAGCAGTAGTTTATAAAGGCTGGAAATGAGCATTAATTGTGTTAGTTCTACACTTACTTTCACCAGGTCTATCACAACAAACGATTCCTCCAGTGGGACTCTCCCACTGCCCAGCAGAGCTGACAGAGTCCATTTCAGAGGTCGAACCAACAAGAGTCCGACTCCCCACGACAACCAGCCCAAGTCTACGTTAGCAGCAAAGTCTGATTCCTTCTGAACCTTACCGCCTCTAGAAGGACAATAAAACAAATCCCAATGGCATGCCATAAATCCATGTCACGATTAAACATCACAATCTCCTGTGCTTGAGGTGACAGTGACTTACCTGATCATGCTCTGAAGTACCGTACTCAAACCCAGAGGAACAGAGCCCTTCCTCCTGAAGCTCTCATTCAGCTCCTGCAGATTCACACACACCGAACCATGTCGCCTGCAGTGATCAATGATCAGAGGACTCCAGAAGTCTATCTTCCCATCCCAGTCTGTACAGTCAACATCTCGGTTCTCTTTAAAGGCAGAGAACAAGAAAGCCATTCGCTCGTCATCCTCCCAGTCGGGGGGGACCCACGCATCCCTCTTCTCCACTGACACCAACATTGAGCTGCGATTGAAAGGGTTTGAATGATTACTGCCCTAGTGAAAAAGCAGCACACTTTAGCATACCTTCAAAATTAGTTCTAATTTAGGAAAGAATATACTTAAGTGGAAACCGGATGTAATGTTTTTGGACACGTAACTGCATGTTATTTGCAATTAAATGAATGTATTATAGTTCAAATTTATATCAAATGTAATTAGTTTTAACTTAAGAGTGATTTTTTTTTTTGATCCACTTATGTAGGACTTAAGTGCATTTTATTTTATTTCTAAAAATTTACTTTTACTTCTTAAATATATTTGTAATAACATATTTTGATTTTGTACACTTAAAATGTATTAACTTTAAATGAAATATTAAAAAACACTAGTTAAAATTCCAATCCAGTATTTTACATGCGTCAACACATCAAAATAAGTGTACTTCTTTAAAACATGACCCACCAATTCAATCTCAACAAATTAGAATATGGTGACATGCCAATCAGCTAATCAACTCAAAACACCTGCAAAGGTTTCCTGAGCCTTCAAAATGGTCTCTCAGTTTGGTTCACTAGGCTACACAATTATGGGGAAGACTGCTGATCTGACAGTTGTCCAGAAGACAATCATTGACACCCTTCGCAAGGAGGGTAAGCCACAATCATTCATTGCTAAAGAAGCTGGCTGTTCACAGAGTGCTGTATCGAAGCATGTTAACAGAAAGTTGAGTGGAAGGAAAAAGTGTGGAAGAAAAAGATGCACAACCAACCGAGAGAACCGCAGCCTTATGAGGATTGTCAAGCAAAATCGATTCAAGAATTTGAGTGAACTTCACAAGGAATGGACTGAGGCTGGGGGCAAGGCATCAAGAGCCACCACACACAGACGTGTCAAGGAATTTGGCTACAGTTGTTGTATTCCTCTTGTTAAGCCACTCCTGAACCACAGACAACGTCAGAGGCGTCTTACCTGGGCTAAGGAGAAGAAGAACTGGACTGTTGCCCAGTGGGCCAAAGTCCTCTTTTCAGATGAGAGCAAGTTTTGTATTTCATTTGGAAACCAAGGTCCTAGAGTCTGGAGGAAGGGTGGAGAAGCTCATAGCCCAAGTTCCTTGAAGTCCAGTGTTAAGTTTCCACAGTCTGTGATGATTTGGGGTGCAATGTCATCTGCTGGTGTTGGTCTATTGTGTTTTTTGAAAACCAACGTCACTGCACCCGTTTACCAAGAAATTTTGGAGCACTTCATGCTTCCTTCTGCTGACCAGCTTTTTGAAGATGCTGATTTCATTTTCCAGCAGGATTTGGCACCTGCCCACACTGCCAAAAGCACCAAAAGTTGGTTAAATGACCATGGTGTTGGTGTGCTTGACTGGCCAGCAAACTCACCAGACCTGAACCCCATAGAGAATCTATGAGGTATTGTCAAGAGGAAAATGAGAAACAAGAGACCAAAAAATACAGATGAGCTGAAGGCCACTGTCAAATGTTTTTCTATTGGTCTTATGGAGTATTCTAATTTGTTGAGATAGTGAATTGGTGGGTTTTTGTTAAATGTGAGCTAAAATCATCACAATTAAAAGAACCAAAGACTTAAACTACTTCAGTCTGTGTGCATTGAATTTATTTAATACACGAGTTTCACAATTTGAGTTGAATTACTGAAATAAATGAACTTTTCCACGACATTCTAATTTATTGAGATGCACCTGTAAAGTTGATTTAAAAGTATACTTTTTAAGATTTTAAGTACACTACAAGGGTACTACACACAATACAATCAAGCACACTTCTTTTTCACAAGTGTGGCATGTATCATATTGAAATGCATGAAGGGTTGGTGAAAATAACATAGATTGCTTTTATTATCTTTTTAATGTTTAAAATGTAAGATGGTTCAGAAGTAAATGTACGCATTACTGGCCGTCATTTTAATCGCCCACGCCAGATGAAGCTTAACAGCACAAATATTCAATTTCTCAACATGAACTCATAAAATTAGCACGCCTAATAATCATAAATTAATGCATTTTTATGTTCAATAGTAATAGATGAAATATAGCATGCAAGACACTGCGGTCACTTCATGTGAAAGCAGTGTGTAGCGGTTTAACTAGTAAATATGCACAAGTGATCACGCTCAGGTTTGCTGGCAAGTGCCCAGACCAAACCCAAATAACTCAATGTAACGAGCCTGACAACCTTGAAGATATAATGCCGTGTGTCAAAATCTAGTGAGCTGGAGGGCTATGATGCCTGATACATGCTGTCTAGGTAGGAAGCTCACCAGGTAGCCAAACAACTAGATGTAGGTTAAGATTCAAGCTCAGACCTCAAGTTCAAGCAGCTGGATCAAGTTCTCAGCTAAAATCTCCTCAGTGTTTGTCGTGGCATCCATCGGCGGGAATCCACATACTGCTTAAATCATCGGCGCTGGAGAGAGGAACGCCAAAAGCTCCGTTTTATTAAAATAGCGTTTAACTGTATGCTAAAGATGACAACACCTCACCCGGAAGACAACAACCCTGCTCTTCTCCCTCTGCCCGTCAGGACGAGACCACTGATGGCAGCTTACTGCCCCCTCGCGGCGGAAACACGCTATTAGAAGACACTGACACCAGGGCTGCGTTCAGCTCCGACAAAACGGTGCAAAACGTGTTTTAAACGGAAACGGTGGTGCGCTGAACGCGCTGTTCTGATGAAGCAAGAGTTGCAGCTATGGCGGCTGAGAAGGCCATTCTTTGTGTTCTGTTTGAAGAATATTCGGAGCCTGATGAAATCTGTATAAATACGCGTTTAATACTGCAAAATACTCTCGATGGTACAGCCACTGCCCTTGCCCTCCAGAATAAAAGAGAACATCCCAATCGAGTGAAGGGGTTTGTGGAAATGTGGTTCCTAATCAACATTTGCCTCGCATTTCAGGATGAAAAGACAAACATTTCAGGTGAAGGAGAATCCACTTCTTACCTCCGAGACTGTGTTATGATCTATATGACCTTATTATTTTTATTGTGAGTATTAGGCTTATCATTATTGCTGATCGCTGTTGTTGTGCTATGTTATTGTAATATTTACCCTTATATAATCAGAGGGGTATAGAAAAGTTTATAAAAGTGTCACTCCATGATACAATAGTAAAATATATAAATATGTATAGTATTTTTATGTTACATGAATCAGTATCTAGCACACCTTCCTAAGGAAAGGATATGGACCAGAAGACATCGCAATTACTAAATGATATTTAGACAGACTTAAAGAAGTTCCAGATCTATACTTGTGCTCTTATTATTTTAGTTATTTTGCCTTTAATGTAAATAAACGTGCAAACAATATTCTTGCTCTTGTGAATTTATTTGGATGTTAATTACATTGTGCGAGCTAGCTGTCTCTTTAATACCGCGTGGTTTATATACATGTTGCTGCTGATTGGGCTGACATGTCTAACACACCCACCAAACAAGAGAAAACGCATCTCAAACCCTGTTGCACATCGTTTCCAGGAAACATGTCGTTCAAAACGGAAACCGTAGCAAAACGGTGCACACCGGTTTGAGCTTGAACATGCCCCAGTGCTACAGATGAACTGTGGTAGTCAAAAAGAAGTGTACAAGTGTGTTGAATGCATGCATGTAGCATACTTCAATACTAAAAGTATATATTTTAAAAAACTGTACTTGCATTTAATGTAATATTAACAGAGCGCGATTTGCCCCTGCTTTTGATATCCCGCTCATTTTCTGATTTTAGGTTTTATTTTGGTTTTATTAAAGCATTGTAAAACGTGCGTCAAACTACTAGGCCTACTTATTCCGGACTAAGATGGAATGAAGATCATAATTTGTCGGGATAGATGGCTGAAATATGTTCAAAATGTTTGAAAGCTTTTAATACCTCACGGGGCCCATAAATTGTGTAAATACGTTTTATAGTTCATTTTAGCCTATATTTCTACATTACCTATTAAAATTGAAATAGTGACATTGTCGTTCAAATATCAGTCATCTCAAGCGCACTTAAGCGTACTTAGAGAGAGTGGCTAGGCTACACTTTCATGACTAATATGAGTAGGCTACTTTTTTAAAAAGTGTACTTTGTAATTTAAAATACATTTCAATATTTTGTCCTGCTTTAAAGAAAGAGGCTACATTTATTTAGATTTGTTGACTATACTGCATTTACATTTATTAATTAATAACGGCCTATAGGTAAAATGTGCTTAGGGTTAGCTGCTCATAATTTACTATCACTAAAGTATATGTGTAACAAGGACAGTATTTCTGAAACTTTACAGATACTTAAAGTCCTACTTAAGTGAGTCAAAGAAAAAGAAAAAAAACACTCTTTAAGTTCAACTAACTGAATATTTGAACAACTATATTATATATACTATATAACAATATTTGAATAAATATTTGAACTATAGGCCTAATACCTACATTTTCATTTATATATGACCTTATTATTTTTATTGTGAGTATTAGGCTTATCATTATTGCTGATCGCTGTTGTTGTGCTATGATATTGTAATATTTACCCTTATATAATCAGAGGGGTATAGAAAAGTTTATGAAAGTGTCACTCCATGATACAATAGTAAAATATATAAATATGTATAGTATTTTTATGTTACATGAATCAGTATCTAGCACACCTTCCTAAGGAAAGGATATGGACCAGAAGACATTGCAATTACTAAATGATATTTAGACAGACTTAAAGAAGTTCCAGATCTATACTTGTGCTCTTATTATTTTAGTTATTTTGCCTTTAATGTAAATAAACGTGCAAACAATATTCTTGCTCTTGTGAATTTATTTGGATGTTAATTACATTGTGCGAGCTAGCTGTCTCTTTAATACCGCGTGGTTTATATACATGTTGCTGCTGATTGGGCTGACATGTCTAACACACCCACCAAACAAGAGAAAACGCATCTCAAACCCTGTTGCACATCGTTTCCAGGAAACATGTCGTTCAAAACGGAAACCGTAGCAAAACGGTGCACACCGGTTTGAGCTTGAACATGCCCCAGTGCTACAGATGAACTGTGGTAGTCAAAAAGAAGTGTACAAGTGTGTTGAATGCATGCATGTAGCATACTTCAATACTAAAAGTATATATTTTAAAAAACTGTACTTGCATTTAATGTAATATTAACAGAGCGCGATTTGCCCCTGCTTTTGATATCCCGCTCATTTTCTGATTTTAGGTTTTATTTTGGTTTTATTAAAGCATTGTAAAACGTGCGTCAAACTACTAGGCCTACTTATTCCGGACTAAGATGGAATGAAGATCATAATTTGTCGGGATAGATGGCTGAAATATGTTCAAAATGTTTGAAAGCTTTTAATACCTCACGGGGCCCATAAATTGTGTAAATACGTTTTATAGTTCATTTTAGCCTATATTTCTACATTACCTATTAAAATTGAAATAGTGACATTGTCGTTCAAATATCAGTCATCTCAAGCGCACTTAAGCGTACTTAGAGAGAGTGGCTAGGCTACACTTTCATGACTAATATGAGTAGGCTACTTTTTTAAAAAGTGTACTTTGTAATTTAAAATACATTTCAATATTTTGTCCTGCTTTAAAGAAAGAGGCTACATTTATTTAGATTTGTTGACTATACTGCATTTACATTTATTAATTAATAACGGCCTATAGGTAAAATGTGCTTAGGGTTAGCTGCTCATAATTTACTATCACTAAAGTATATGTGTAACAAGGACAGTATTTCTGAAACTTTACAGATACTTAAAGTCCTACTTAAGTGAGTCAAAGAAAAAGAAAAAAAACACTCTTTAAGTTCAACTAACTGAATATTTGAACAACTATATTATATATACTATATAACAATATTTGAATAAATATTTGAACTATAGGCCTAATACCTACATTTTCATTTAATTATAAATAACATGCAATTACTAAACTGTGAACTAAAAACAAAGTCAGTTCACACTTAAGTATATATATTTTTAAAAAGTTTATATTGTAGGCTTTATATAACATAATAAATTATATTCTGAATATATTTGATGTTTATCATCATAGGTTATCCGACAGAAATACCGTTGCTGTTTTTATTAATAAGTTGTTTATTTCAATAGTTCAGATGAATTTATATTCAGAATTAATATGTTTAGCATTATTAGACTATAAAAAACATCCTGCTGTTTGGATAATTTGTCAAAATCCTCCAGTGACTCCTGTGTCAGTAAAATCAGCTTCAGATGGACTTTTTCCTAAGTCGAAATTAATTTTTTTAAATTATGACACAGGCTACATGAAAACATATGTGATTAAACATTTACACAGAAATTTTAACAGCACAACGAGTTCCTAAAATGTCATTACAGTGATTTTTCAAGTGAATTTGATTACTTTGTTCTTCTAATGTTAACATTTTCATTTGTAGTTCATTACAATAATTACAAAATAATGTGTGTTACAGTTTCATATAAAGTGACCCACCCACATGAAAAAATACTATAGTAATTTATAGTAAGTGTTTTTGAACCATACTATAGTAAAGTGTATTATACTGTGTATATTATCGTATTTATAACACATTGTTAATAAATGCTATAGCATACTGTAGTATTAACTATAGTGAACTGATAAACTGTAATAAATACTGTAGTATACTTACATTTTTACTACAGTAAACTGTAGTGTATTGTAGTATAATATACCCTATAGTTGTAGAAAACGTAGTACAATATTGGTTAAATTAATTTGTTTATATTACTATAGTTGTTATATTACCACAGCAACTATAGAATTACCACAACAAATTAATTCAAGTACTTTACTATAGTATGGTTCAAAAACACTATAGTATTTACTATCAATTACTATAGTATTTTTTCATGTGGGCAGACAAAAAATAGCAAATACGTTTAGCTTTAAGCCCTTTAATATAACATTTATTATTTGAACAACAATTGTCTGCGCATGTATTGCAGTAAATGATGGAAAAGTAAAGCTATGTCACAAAATACATTGGAAATATCAGTTCATAAATATCACAGAAAATGTAACGTAAGACTTCCGTAAATATATACACTTGCTGATATATTTACGGAAGTCTTACGTTACATTATCAGTTCATAAATATCACAGAAAATGTAACGTAAGACTTCCGTAAATATATCAGCAAGTGTATGTGCTAAAATGAATATCTTCTTCGGCTGACTGGTTTCTTTTTGGAAGCCCTGTGCTTGTCAGAATCAGGCCTTCTCACCCAGCAGAGGAAACGGAAGCACTGATGACTTTAGTTGCTTTATGGAGTAGCTAGTCTTTTTCAGGTGGCTCTGTTCGGGAGGCCCAATCTTTGGAAGTCTTGCATTTTGACTTGCACTGGCTTGAAAGCTTTCATATTTCTTTATCTCCGTTTTCTTTTGTTCTACTACACAAGTGACCTCCTCCTCAATCGATTCGTCTTCGCTAACATGCTCCACCCATGGAGTCAGACACCACGGCTCTTCACAGTTCACCACTGTTGACCTCCTTGTGAAAGATGCATTTTTCTGGAGAAAATGTTGGCTCTGAGGCACAATTTTCGGAAGATGGATTAAGGCTTTTTCATAATCTTCCTTCATGCGCTTTAGTTTTCTTGAAGAACAAGTGTTCTTCTGAAGCTCCCCTGCACAAGATGGACTCGTCTGGAGATCCTCTACAGAAAATGTTTTTGTCTGGAGCTCAGACGCACTTGTTTGAAGCTCCTCTAAATTACACTCATTTGCCTGGAGCATGTTTTCAGAAGAAACATCCTTCTGGATGACCTCCTCTGTATGCTGGGGTAAGTTGTATTGGTTCTGGGGCGCACCTGTTATAAGTGTCAAGCTGGCTCTTACATTTGTTTCCTTTTTAGTAAGCTCATACAGAAGCTGACAGTCTGGCAAGCAGAGATTTGTGTCTTCCTTAACTTGGGCCCCGCTGTTGTAACTGGGCCAAAGATACGGTAAACATTTGACTTCGCAAGGACCGTAAGAAGCAGCGGGACAGAAGAGTTTGTCACTTTGGCCCACTGCCTTCTGTTATCGAACCTCTTTTTGTTTATGCCTGGCGATTTAGTAGGTGGACGAGGAGCATTTATTCCTCACATCTTCTAAGCGGAGTCCATGAATCACGATCTGACCGTGTGAGCTGATAATAGCAAGATAAACCTGACTGTACTGTTGTGACATCGCTTTAGAACTGCAGACCCTTTCAAGTGTGACCTGATGTCAGAATCTTTAAAAGTAAACAAGACGATAGTTCCGGTCCTTGATTCTGATTGGTTGAGCCGCGTTCAAAGCCGCTGTACATCACCTGTGATCATCTCATTAGCTACATAAGTGTTACTGAGCCAGCGGTCCATGTATTATGTATTTTAACAAAATTAACTGTTTATTATTTATTTAATGAAGTATGAGTGACCCCTTGCATTGTTTAAAGGCACGTTAGGCTACGCATTAAAATGAATTTTAGCATAACATTAACTATTGCTGTGTCATAAGCAAAACTGTAATACATAGGCTATCCTAGATTTAAATTAATAGGCTATTTACAAAGGTAAAGTACAACAAATAAATTAATGTTTTTTAAAGAGCATTCTGGGGTCAATAAAGGATAGCCTATCTTTCCTTAAATTGGACCGTATTGACAGAATATATAATGAAACTCTGTTACCGTCAAATGAAAAGCTGGCAACATTTGAATGTAAATATTTATACTATTCCAACATTTGTATTAATTTTAAATGTAATATATTGTTTATATTAATAATAATAATGCACATCAATAATTTGATTAGCATACTTCAGAAATGAATAGCAATTATTTTGTTTTGCATAAGGCGTTTCCGAGGGTTTGTTTTTTCCATTCTTTATTCAAATTCTTTATTGAAAAATAAAATAAAATATAATAAAATAAAATAGGCTATGTTAAAAGTAAACACTATCCGCTATTCATTAATAATATTAATAATACAGCATAAATCAGCATGTCAACATGGAGGATTTAAAGACTGTAACGAATCAGCTCATGAGGAAATATTGTTTTCAGACGAAACATCCTTCTGGATGACCTCCTCTGTATGCTGGGGTAAGTTGTATTGGTTCTGGGGCGCACCTGTTATAAGTGTCAAGCTGGCTCTTACATTTGTTTCCTTTTTAGTAAGCTCATACAGAAGCTGACAGTCTGGCAAGCAGAGATTTGTGTCTTCCTTAACTTGGGCCCCGCTGTTGTAACTGGGCCAAAGATACGGTAAACATTTGACTTCGCAAGGACCGTAAGAAGCAGCGGGACAGAAGAGTTTGTCACTTTGGCCCACTGCCTTCTGTTATCGAACCTCTTTTTGTTTATGCCTGGCGATTTAGTAGGTGGACGAGGAGCATTTATTCCTCACATCTTCTAAGCGGAGTCCATGAATCACGATCTGACCGTGTGAGCTGATAATAGCAAGATAAACCTGACTGTACTGTTGTGACATCGCTTTAGAACTGCAGACCCTTTCAAGTGTGACCTGATGTCAGAATCTTTAAAAGTAAACAAGACGATAGTTCCGGTCCTTGATTCTGATTGGTTGAGCCGCGTTCAAAGCCGCTGTACATCACCTGTGATCATCTCATTAGCTACATAAGTGTTACTGAGCCAGCGGTCCATGTATTATGTATTTTAACAAAATTAACTGTTTATTATTTATTTAATGAAGTATGAGTGACCCCTTGCATTGTTTAAAGGCACGTTAGGCTACGCATTAAAATGAATTTTAGCATAACATTAACTATTGCTGTGTCATAAGCAAAACTGTAATACATAGGCTATCCTAGATTTAAATTAATAGGCTATTTACAAAGGTAAAGTACAACAAATAAATTAATGTTTTTTAAAGAGCATTCTGGGGTCAATAAAGGATAGCCTATCTTTCCTTAAATTGGACCGTATTGACAGAATATATAATGAAACTCTGTTACCGTCAAATGAAAAGCTGGCAACATTTGAATGTAAATATTTATACTATTCCAACATTTGTATTAATTTTAAATGTAATATATTGTTTATATTAATAATAATAATGCACATCAATAATTTGATTAGCATACTTCAGAAATGAATAGCAATGATTTTGTTTTGCATAAGGCGTTTCCGAGGGTTTGTTTTTTCCATTCTTTATTCAAATTCTTTATTGAAAAATAAAATAAAATATAATAAAATAAAATAGGCTATGTTAAAAGTAAACACTATCCGCTATTCATTAATAATATTAATAATACAGCATAAATCAGCATGTCAACATGGAGGATTTAAAGACTGTAACGAATCAGCTCTACAGAGTATTTGTTAAATATAAAAACTAAATATATATTGTGTGTTTGATTGGTCCAGACGCTACAAGACATTATAGTGAATTACATTAAATAAAGACTTGCTTTGTTAAGATAGGCCTACGTTCATTTCTATAAAGAATGGGTCATTCTGTTTTTTTTTATAAATCCCCTGTTAAGATCATGATCTTCTTGCCTTAAAATGTAAAAAAAAAAAAAAAACACTTTTAAAGTCTATCTGTAAACATAAATTCCACAATTTGAACTTTAAGCTATTGAAGTTGATTTAAAAAATATTTTGAAACATTTTACAGCATTAGAATACTTATTTACGAACAATGTTTTGGTTTAAAATGCTGTAAAAATGTCTTCAATATGCCCAAAGTTCTAATGGTATTTTATTGATTGTTCTAAATTTTATGGCTAGATCATGATCTTTGCAGGGGATCAAAATGCGTTGAATACTTCTACACTATCACAAGTTACTGTATTGTAGATTATACAGTACAGTACATGTATGCTTTTGCAATGTCAATGTGTTTGAAATATCTCTATATTAAACTCCCTGCAGTAAACTCTGAAGTTTCAGCTTTATAAAGAAGAAACCTTGTGGTTTATTGTGCTCAAAAACATATCCAATATGATGTAGGTTATCCATGTATAACCATTTATTGACCTTCTGGAATCTCATTGAATCTTCATAGTTGTGGGATAATTTTGCTCATTGCAGACTGATGGATGTTGAATATGTAGGTCAGATCCCCGAGTTAAAGTAGCTAAGAGGTGAACATTGAAAAGGAATAAGAACTCATCTATGGGCTGAAGGGACTAACCCTGAAAATAACAAGGTTTAAAATTATGCATATTTGTTCTATTATTTCTCAAATAAAGGCCTATATGTGAGCCGACACTTGGCAGATTTGTTTGGTAAAGCATTCAAAGGATTAAATTATATTTTGCACAGCAGTAATGCAAACATGTAAATATAAATAACTTTCATACAGTGTTGCATGCCCTGCAGTAATGAAAACATACATATAAACAACTTTGATATGTTGCATGCATTGCAGTAATGTAAACAAACAACTTTGATATAGTGTTGCATCCACTGCAGTAATGTAAACATGTAAATAACTTTGATATAGTGTTGCATGCACTGTAGTAATGAAAATGTACATAACTTTGATATGTTGCATCCTGTCATGCCCTTGGACTGCCCCTGTGTTCTGTGTCTTGTGTTTTGCTCCCCATGTGCTCCCCATGACCCAGTTTCTCCCGTGTTTTGATTGTTCATTTATTCCAGGTGTTTCTCGTTGAGTCCCTCGTCTAGTTCAGTATATAAAGTGTGTCTGTTCCTGGTTTTGGTGTCCGGTGTTAAACTCTCTAAAATTCTCTGAATTCTCTGTTCTGTATCGGGGCCAATTACCATCGCCCTGTGGACCTCCCAGACACTACTGGACTAAACTGGAGGGAAGGGATGTCTGGAGAGTGTCTGGCCCCGATTCAGAACCAGCCCACCGTCAAACCCGCCGGCCGTTCCATTGTCAAGTCCGTCAGCCGGTTCACTCCCAAGCCCTAGGATGACTGCAGTTATCTCTTCCACCTCTGCCCAAAAGAGGAGAATGCGGAGGAAGAGAATGTGGGCTCCAGCCCCTGAGTCGGCTCCAGTGTCAGTTCCAGCCCCTGAGTCTGCTCCAGATCCCACGTCCAGCCCAAAGAGGGCCCCAGTCCCCAAGTCAAGCCCAGAGAAATACTCTGTTCCCAAATTAAGCCCAGAGAGGGCTCCTGCTCCTACGCCCAGCCCAGAGAGGGCTCCCATTCCCGAGTTAAGCCCAGAGAGGGCTCCTGTTCCCACGTCTAGCCCAGAAAGGGCTCCTGCTCCCGAGTTAAGCCCAGAGAGGGCTCCTGTTCCCACGTCCGGCTCAGAGAGGGCTCTAGTCCCCAAGTCCGGCCCAAGGAGGGCCACAGTTCCTGAGTCAAGCCCAGGGAGGACCACTGGTCCCACATCTGGCCCACGGAGGGCCTCAAAACCCTAAATTTTTTGGGGGGCTATAGTGATTCTGCCATAGAGGGCGGGCCGAGTGCCAAGGCCAGGGCCATGGAGGCTGCTCCACCATGGCTCCCTAGTCTGCCTGCTCCGCCATGGGTCCTGGAATGGCTACCGCCCTGGAGGCCGGCCGTCCCGTGTAAGCCTGTCCCTAGAGGCCTCCAGAGCGCCCACCCCCCCTCCCCATTGGATGTATGGGGAGGTAATGTCACGCCTTCCGGGAGGGGGAGGTAATGTCACTCCCTTGGACTGCCCCTGTGTTCTGTGTCTTGTGTTTTGCTATTGCAGTAATGTAAACATGTAAATATAAACAACTATGATAAAGTGTTGCATGTAATGCAGTAATGTAAACATAAATATAAACAACTTTGATATAGTGTTGCATGCATCGCAATAATGTAGACATATAAATATGAATAATTTTTGATGCCGTGTGGCCTGCACTTCTGTAATGCAAATATAAATGCTTTTGAAACTTTGCTCTGCAGTTTTTGTAAACATGTAATATAAATAACTTCATACTTTGTTGACTCTGACTACTGAATGATAAATTGAATTAATTTTGTTTAATAGACAAAAAAAAATTGAAGCTTCTTTCATAGTATATTCCAGGTGTGTCCAATCCTGCTCCTGGAGGGCCAATGTCCTGCAGAGTTTAGCTCCATCCTGCTCCAACACACTTTCCTGGAAGTTTCTAGTGAGTCTGAAGACATTGATTCGTTGTTTCAGGTGTATTTAATTGGGGTTGGAACTAAATTCTGCAGGACAGTGGCAGTGGCCTCCAGGAACAGGACACGACATCCCTTCAGTAGCAGCCCAAGACCTTTGTCTGTTAAATTAGTTCTCTAATTCAGTTCAGCTGATTGTTTTTACAGTATGCTCATGCTGTTACAGAAATGTGACAGGTAAATGTTAATTTAAGTTAATGGTCATTAATTATTCTTCTTTTATGAAGGTTTCTTTTATGAAGTTCATGCCTTCATAAATCAGTTGACTGTCATTCTGGCTCTAAAATGGTAATGACTATGCAACAGCACTTAAATATGGGTTTAAGATTTAATCTAAACCATCAATCTCAGGTATTGATTTCACTTCAGGCAAAATTTAATTGGACACTTGATGGGCATGACCATGTACTGTACAACACATTCTAAAGCATATTGTCGCCCATAATTTGTACTTTACATCACATTACATTCAGATTTTATTTGAAAATTTTTTAAATGTTTATTTAAAGGAGAAATCTGCCTCAATCATAATCTGGAATTAAGTCTATTAAATGTAACCTCTTTATTGTCTCATCAAAAACAAAATGGGAGAACATATTAACACAAATAAATAAATACATACATAAATAATACATGCATACATAAACTATGTAAATGTGTAGAAAGAGTTGACCCAAACAATTTTTGTGGTACTGATATCCACAGTTCAGTCAAGTAAATCATATGGATTTTGTCTGATTTTGTCATTAATATTGTATGATAATGATATTTTCTGTACTTTAGACATCAGCACTTCCTCCCTTTAACTTCTATCTATGATAATAAATGATAATTTAATATTTTAATTATTATTTTTTATTACACACCTCGCTTTTATTATTTTATGTACTGCAGTCAATGACAGTGGTGGAAATGTTGGAAAATGGTGGAAAAGCCTGCTCCACCGCTCCAGAAGCTTTTTCTGCTTTTGATCTTTTATACAGATACATGAGGAGATAATTATGCCTTCTGTCACCCAGCAGAAGAAGGAGTGACACAAATGGTTACAGTTTCTTTAAGGGGGAATCAGTCTTTTGCCACATGGAGCCCCAATCTCTGGCACGTGTACATTTTTGTTTGTACTATGACTTTTCTTTTCTCACCTTAATGGAAGACACTCTCTCCTTGTGTAACTCATCTTTCTCCTCCTGCAAACTTGGGCTCACAGACACAGCCTCTGGGAGTTTAAAACCGGCCTTTTGACCTTTCTTCACTGGCTGCTTTGAGGAAAAAGCATTGCTTATTTCACAGAGGCTTTGATCTTTTTCACCATCTTCCTCGTTCCTTAGCTCCTCTACAGAAGAAGTATTCATCTGAAGATCATCTACAGAAGAATCTGTCACCTGCAGATCATCTACAGAAGAATTGTTAGTTTGGAGTTCGACTACAGAAGAAGCATTTTACTCTAGAACCTTTTGACTGTTCTCGAGCAGGTTTTGGCTCTGGGGCACAGCTCTTTGAGTCCAGCTGGCCCCTGTCTTTGTCTCCTCAGACTTATTTTGAGGTGATGTCAAGCTTGTCTCCTCAGGCACACTTTGTATGCAATGTTCCAAACTGATTTCTACATATTCCTGTTGCTCTTCTTTGAGAGGACAATACTTTTCGAGAAAATACTTTAGCAGGTGCTTTTGCTTTGCTGAAAGGAGAGTTGCGTCTTGCGTGTTCTTCTATTTGTGTCTTTATTTAAAGCACCCTGTTGGCACAAAGATTATTGAACTGTGGATACGGCGCCAAACTCCTGATGACTGAGTTGGGGATGTAACCATCAGGAGCAACGGGCCAGATTATTTTCTCTGGACGGCTCCACTGCTTTCTAACGTTTGTGTCCAGCAATGTGTTAGAAATACAAGGAGTGTGTTTTGCTGTCTCCGATGTCATCTTGAAGTGCACGTTAAATCCGTGAATAGCCTAGCTGTAGGCGAGGAATTGCATCTACAAGAAATGGTTCGCAAATAATCGCCAGCTACATCCTTGTAAACCCGGGGAGAATCCAGAGCACATTAGACACTATTAAAATGTTTTGGCACATAAATGTTGAAAGATTCATGTTTTCAACAATCAATTTTAAACGAAGGAAAAGAAGGAAGGGAGAAGGAAAAGGAAGAAGAAGAATAAAAGTAATCGGCATTCTTAAAAGCAGCGGTCAATTCAGAATTTTTTTTTATTAATGTATTACTATTACTACTACTACTACTATTATTATCCTAGGCCTACTTGAAATGTGATAATGATAATAATAATAATAATAATAATAAACAAATCTAATCTTTTTTCGAATGGTCAGTTATAACAAATAATTTTGTAATTATGATTATAATATAATTATATAATTAATAATAATATAATAATAATAATGTTATAATGTAATAATACAGTTATAAGTATGGATGTCCTGTACAGAACACATTCAGGGCTTTTCAGAGATACCAAATGTTTGGAAGTTTCTCCATGACCACTCCCTCTGCTTGGTCTTTAAATAGGACATTAATTTAGTGATAAAATTGTACATCCTTATAGAAATATGATAATATTTTGTCTAAATCTGATTAATTTTCAAACTGTTTCTCATAAATCAACATCTCAGGAAAATGTTATGGGGTTTCAAACCAAAATATGACTTCCTTCTATTGATTTCATACACGTCCACTGTAGAGGAAACCAGGATTAAAATCATGATTATTATGCATTTTGGGAGAAACATATATATATATATTCTTATGAAATATTAGATATTATTATGAAAATCTGTCCAATTATTACTTGCATTATTACACTTCTTTTTTCAACATGCTTTCCCAACAGCACATTTATATGCAAATTAGGTACAGTGTATAGATGACATTGTGTTTAATGGGAAAACCAGTTTATGGAACTTTTACACACATATTGCATAAAGTAAAATAGTATATCAAATCATTCTGTTCTATCTTTTATAACAAAGTTGAGAATCATCCTTATAAATCCTCAAACCTAAAAATTGATTGGTGATTTTTGAAAAATCCCATTGTTTGTACCTTTTCATGCGTATTCATGTCCTGGTACAGAGGACATAACATAACATATGAATAAAATATAATTTTTCAAAAATTTTATTTTTCCATTTTTTCTTATGCTCTAAACCAGTGGTTCCCAACCCTGGTCCTGGAGGCACCCCAACACTGCACATTTTGCATGTCTCCTTAATCAAACACACCTGATTCAGGTCATCATCTCAGTAATAGAGACTCCAAGACCTGAAACTGGAGCGTCAGAGAAAGGAGACATGCAAAATGTGCAGTGTTGGGGTGCCTCAAGGACCAGGGTTGGGAACCACTGCTCTAAACAATGTAATGACATGAAAAAAATACTAAATTCAAAAAGCTTTTTTTCTGGTTCTCAGGAGGATATATAAAATATAGCCTACACGGCGACGATGAATGATCATATGGTCTCTGAATATTGGCACCATAGTGTTACGGGGCTGACAAGACGTAAGACGTGCGGATCCATGTGCAAGCTTTATTAACAGCAGAGGAGGACAGAAACACAGGCAGGGTCGAACAGTGGCAAACAGGTATATGGCAGGCAAGACACAAGAATAGTCCTAGGGCTAGCGTAGGTCAACGATCGGCGAACAGAATAACAAGGGCGAGACTAAAGGTATAAATCCAGGAAAACAGGCAAAGATCAGAAACCGAGAAAACAGACAAGGCAAGGCAAGGCAAGACTAGACTAGGGTAGGCTAGGCTAGGCTAGGCTAGGCTAGGAAGCTAAAGAGGGGCTCTGTAGAGTAGCTATCACTGCAGGCGATAAGCGCATACAATACTCGGCAGAGAATGGTTGTTTGAGTGAGTGTTATATAGTGAATGTGTGATTGATGACAGCTGTGTGCAATCAGTGCTGTGTGCAGTAAGTGCTGTGTGCAATCAGTGCAATGGCTGATAGGATATGTAGTCCGAGATGACATGCAACAGTTTGTGTTGTGCGAGAGTCAATGTAATGGAAGGGTGACACATAGATTGCGTTAAAATGAAGACAGAGGAAGCAGAAATGGAAGAGCCTTCATCTTTGGCATGAGGTACATGCACGGCTATGGACAAAAAGGAATGAGAGGGAGTAGAAGGATAGGCACAAGGTTGGATAAATAATCACTCCAAGCTGGGAAAAAGAAAATTAATTCCTGTGCAAGATATACAGATATTTTAACTTTATTTTGTGACATCATAAATGACATTTCCCCCACAGTCATTTACTCCAATGCATGCTGATGACAGCAGATAGTTTATAATGACCTACCAGTTAGTAAATTAGGTGTATTGCTGTCCAAGTACAATAATTCAACATTTTCAGAGAATCATCTGCATAGAAAATCCTTAAAGCACAGCCTTAACAGTCAGGCTCAATTGAGTGACTAAAATGAAACTTGTTATTTCTCTTGGTAACACATAATATTCTTAGACATGTGCATGCTATGATGATACATGAATCAGGGAGTGACATCTGTCCAAAAATATAAATCACATCCTATTGGAGAAGCATGTCATCATTGCAATGCATATAGTACATATTTATTTAGCTTTAAAGACCCAAATGGGTAATCATTTTAAACATTGAACATATTTATTGAGTTGATGATGGCTTACACTTACAGTAACTAATGTATGAGTATTTAGCAATGACAGAATCAATTCATGTGTGAATGCAGATGTAGAAAGGTGTAGACATTTTGCAGTTCTTGGCATTTACGCACGTACAACCTCAAACCCCAGTAAAACCTCTCCGGCTGCCTATTTGGCACTGAGGTCCACCACTAGATGCTGGTAGGCCATGGTCTTTCCTTTAAAACTGGCCGCTAACAGAATATCCTTATTGTCAACAGAGACCAGGCTGAAGCCTCGAGGCGCGAACATGTTGAGTTCCTGGAAGGGCTGGAATCTTTGAGTGAGGTCGTCCCACAGATAAATTCGAGAGAACGAATAATCACTGCCCAGCAGAAGGTACTGCCTCACTCCGACGCTGAACGGATACACGGCCATTGAGCCACGTGAGGGCAGGGTTTGAATCTCTACGAAGCGTTGGTTGTCCCAGCGCAGGATCTTCGAGTCTCCTATGAAGCGGGTGAGGCAGAGATACAGCACTTTTCGTACCCAGAAGTGCTTCACCATCTGCACGTCGCCTGAATAGGTCATCTGCAAATGGTACTCAAATTGGCGTTGGCTTCGGTTCCACTGATACACCACCGGGGGCTGCGAGGTGCTAGAGAGTATGAGACGAGGTTTGCCGTCCACCTCTAGGAAGTCGATGTGAGTGTCTCTGTGCCAGGGATGGAGGGACTGGTGAGAGTAAAAGCCGTTACTGTTCCAGCGGTACAGGCTGGTGGAACCGGCTTTGGAGCTGTCAACTACAGCAAAATACCAGTCTCCTTCGATCTGGAAAGTCTCAATGAAGTTGGGTTTACGAACACGGGTGGTGTCGATGTCCTGGATTTTGACGAAACGCAATGGACCTTCCTCCCATCTGACAACAACAACAGGATGTCACAATGATGTCATGATGATGATGAGGATCACATAGAAACAGATATTATGTAAATCGAACTCCTTGAAATATTGAAACAAGATATTAAATGCATTTGCATTCAGTGGTTTGGTGCTAATTTTAAATGTTTTATGTGTTAAGAAATAAAGTGTGTTTTTGTGAAGAGTCAACTGAATGGTGTACACTCACATGAGATGAAGACTGTACTTATTATAGTTTTCTATAAAATAGTGTTTTAATTGGGCTATGTGGTGCAGGTCACCCTCTATGGAAGTTTATTTCCACTATGGAATAATAATTTTAAAAAGGTAATTGCAACTGGTTTTCTCACATTTCCAAGGTTGTATGTCATAATTCTTACTTTTTTCCTCAGAATTGCAAGTTGTGAACTCTCAATTGCAAGTTTACGCCAAGGAATAAAATCTCTCAGAATAGTGAGATATAAACTCGTAACTGAATTGGAAGAAAACAATCTGAATTCTGAACTTATATCTCGCAATTCAGACTTTTCTTCGCAGAATTGCAAGAAGAAAGGTAGAATTGTGAGACAAAATGTTGCTTTTGCCAGATATAAATGGTTCAAATTGTTGTCAACTTTTCTTATCAGAATTGTGAGTTTATATCTTGTAAATATCTTGAATTTTTTTAATCTTGCAATTCTGAGAAAAAGTCAGAATTGAGAGAAAGTCAGAATTGCTAGAAAAAGAAGTTTTTGTGAGATATAAACTCAGAATTGTAAAATGTGAACTCGGAATTGTGAGAAAAAAATGTCAGAATTCTGAGTTTATATCTTGCTATTCAGACTTTTTGCTCAGAACTGCGAGTTTATATCTCACAATTGTGTATTTATATCTCCCATTTGTGGCTGGGTGGATAGATTTGATGACAAAGGAAATCCCAAGAACCGATGACAAAGGAAATCATTATTGTGTAGATCACTCTCTAAAACTCACTTAAAGTTTAAGTGTAATTTACATAAAACTGATGCTCAGGATGATCCACGTCAATAGATGGCACTGCAGTGACTGATGAAAAGACTGTTGTGGTATCAGTATACTAAAAGTGTGTGAAGAACAGAAATGCTAACACTAAAGAACTACTAAATGCACCTTTAGAAAATATTTAGGGTTAATTCTGATAATACACGAATATAAGGATTGTCAGACAATATTTGAGTGTCCATAGACATACTTGTAGATGTGGGATCCTCCAAAGAGCTGAGCCACAACCATGTAGAGAGTGTTGCTGATAACCACATGTTTACAATACACAGCAGAACGAGCTGGAATGCACATACATTAGTATATTAGTAACTGAATGTAACTACGTTTTGAACACATAACACAAATGAATCTTGATGCACTTTGAGTATTGATTCTTAATGTTGAGTGAAATCTAATTCTCCAGAGCAGAGGTTCCCAACCTCTGAAATATTCAGAGCCTTCCCTTGTGAAAAAGAAGTGCACTTAATTATACTGAATGTGCACTTGTAGTGTACTTCAATTCTTAAAGGTATATAAAAAAAACTACTTGCAGATGATATTAATGAAATAATAGTCTACTTTAGTGTACAGTACACTTTCATTCAATTAAGTTTCTGAATAGATTAAATCCAGTTGTACAAAACATAGGATTTGTACAATGGGTAAAAGGAATCTTGATGCACTTTGAGTATTGATTCTTAATGTTGAGTGAAATCTAATTCTCCAGAGCAGAGGTTCCCAACCTCTGAAATATTCAGAGCCTTCCCTTGTGAAAAAGAAGTGCACTTAATTATACTGAATGTGCACTTGTAGTGTACTTCAATTCTTAAAGGTATATATAAAAAAAAACTACTTGCAGATGATATTAATGAAATAATAGTCTACTTTAGTGTACAGTACACTTTCATTCAATTAAGTTTCTGAATAGATTAAATCCAGTTGTACAAAACATAGGATTTGTACAATGGGTAAAATGATCAGGAAACCACTGCTTCAGACAATACCTCCACAATGTAAAAAAATAAAATCTGTGACATTTACGGTTAAATACCGACAGCTGTGGTTGCCAGAACTTCACCGTAAAAAAAATATGGTAGCAACATTTTAGGTTTAACAGACAACTTAAATGCATAATAAAAAAATTTATTTCATTAACTGATGTAATGTTAATAAACCAAAATTTTGAAGTACTAATATCTGTTTTGAACCATTGTAATGCACTGATAACCACCAAAAACTGGTGGTGATGAGAAAGTCACATGATGAACCAAAGTTCATCACAAACAGCTTTTCTACGAGCTGAGGAGGACAATAATTATATATAGAAGGTGCACAGTGTCATTCACACAAACACTAAACACCATCATGGTGACACATATGATACTGAAATAATGCAATAAACATGAATTTAACAACATTAGGTGTAAGATTAAATCCTAATGTACACAACTGATAAGAAAAAACAAAGAAACAGTAATTTCAACCAAGAAAACCCCCCCATCAAATATGAAGTATCATGCAGGGTCATCACAAACAGCTTTTCTACGAGCTGAGGAGGACAATAATTATATATAGAAGGTGCACAGTGTCATTCACACAAACACTAAACCCCATCATGGTGACACATATGATACTGAAATAATGCA
The DNA here is from genome assembly GCF_001515645.1 of Sinocyclocheilus grahami. Lineage (NCBI taxonomy): Eukaryota > Metazoa > Chordata > Actinopteri > Cypriniformes > Cyprinidae > Sinocyclocheilus > Sinocyclocheilus grahami. The sequence continues at coordinate 169,575 of NW_015505865.1, read as the reverse complement.
ATAAACATGAATTTAACAACATTAGGTGTAAGATTAAACCCTAATGTACACAACTGATAAGAAAAAACAAAGAAACAGTCATTTCAACCAAGAAAACCCCCCCATCAAATATGAAGTATCATGCAGGGAATTCTGCGAGTGTCAATTTACGTTTTTTCACTGTAAATTATAAAATGACTTTTTCTTTTTCACTTCCAAAACCTGTAATTTTAACAGTATTTTACTGTAAAATTACATTAAATGTAATTACATTTATTCACCGTATGTAGTATGGAATCTTACTGTTAGCCCCAATTAACAGGTTTTTACTGTAGAATTGTTACAGTATTTTACTGTTAAAGTCACAATCATTTTTTAATTTTCTATGGGAATTTATTTTTGTATTGGTTCTATTAAATAAAAGTAATAAAAAAACAACAACTCTGTTTTGTAATTTTTGACTTACATGTGATGTTGTAATGTGTCTTGAAAAGCATGTTCACATGATCCCAAATGAACACAGTGCAGATTCCAGTGTTGGGCTGAGCGAAAACTACATACTGGTCATCATTAAACTCGTATGACTCCACAGATAGAGACTGGAACGAGTATGTCTCATATACAGCAAAATCTGGATTAGAAGAACATTTCATATCAGAGTCAGTGTATATTGTGAGTTCTTTAACCCATTTAATCCACCATATTTTAAAGGGGTCATGAAATGGAGTATCAAAATGTTCTTGATATTCACACATGTAAGAGGTTAATCTGCAATAAAAAAACAAACATGCAAGCTTCAAAACTCAAAACTAACTCTCCAGATTATAATATGAATTATGTGATTCTACCCTTCTGAAATGCCAGCATTTGAAATGGGAAGAATTATGTCGTCACAATTTTCCTCGACACGCACTTAACATGCGTCATCGCTGTATGTAATCAAGGAGGAGTGTTCTTAACAACTCATCAATCTGTTCATCAATCACAAGACATCGACTAAGACCGTCAAACTCAGATGTTGTTCTGTCAGTGGATGCAAAGAATCTGCACCTCCAAAAACCTTTGCCATATATAGCCTTCCTAAAGATCCAAGCATTAGAAATGCATTTTTAGATCGTTGGGGACATTGAACGCTATAATGCCAAACAGTAAAACTCATGTACTCACTAGTCCACTTTCACAGCCTCATTGTGTTTAAAGGGGTCATATGATGCTTTTTTAAGGTCATTATTTTGTGTATTTGGTGTAACAGAATATGTTGACATGCTTTAATGTTAAAAAAAACGCATTATTTTTCAAATACTGTACATTATTGTAGGTCCTATATGCCCCGCCTCTCTCAAACACTTCGTTTTCTACAAAGTCCCTCCTTCCGACAAGCGCAGTCTGCTTTGATTGGCCAGCTGACCCAGTGCATTGTGATTGGCCGAACACCACAAGCACTCGTCGGAAATGTAATGCCCCTTGTCATAATCGCGAGCTACATCTTTCAAAACAAATGTAAAGACAGAGCCCGAAAGGGGAACAGAGTCGCGTGACAGACACAGTGATGAAGCTGGTATGTGTTTGCAATACACAAGCCACGGTTAAGACAACTGACTCCACTTTGATGTGAGCTGTCTCTCTCTCTCTCTGTCTCTCTCTCTTTCTCACACACACACACGATGCGCAAAACTCCGCATTTGAACAGTCAATAGCAAATACTTAAACTAATAACAAGAGTAGCTGATTCAGAAGCATCAGATTGTCATAGCAAAGTCAGAATTACCTCCTCTCCTAGGTTCACGAAACGGTCGTCCATAACATGCATTGCTGTTCTGTTGTAATTAATCTTAAAGATTCCTAAATGCATCTACTTTCGGAAGGCCAAATAAAGTGATTTTGCTTTCGGTTACTGAAACCACACCTTCTTTCTTTGCGTGCACATTTGGGCGGCATTATGATAATATTTCCACATAGTGAGGTAGATATGTGGGGGTGTGTTAGAACGAGACGTTTTAGGGGGGCGTGGCAAAGTCTTAACTTTGATAAAGAATATCTCTTTGGTTTTGAGACTTTAGTCTTTGCAACTTCAGGGATCTTATCTATGCACAATCAGCTTGTAACACTCCAAAGAGAAAGGAAAACTTGAAATCGCATCATATGACCCCTTTAAAATCACACTCTTGCAAACTATTCTAATTTAAACTTTCCAGAAAAAAAGGTGCTGACGCTGTCACGTGATCATAGTAAAGCGATGTCCACATATGTTTGTCAATGTATAGTACATGTGTTTTACAGATATAGAAATATTACTTTCAGATTCCAGGCACCTGTCTGAACTGCCATTTGTTAAGACCTGAACTGGCTTACCTGCGCTAATGCAGTTGAAGTCACGTGGTGTAAGGTCATGGATGCGTCGGCCCTGGAATTCAAAAGGACTGGCGCAGTATATGGCGGGAACTGAGGTGTTGGTCTTCTCCATCCAGTCAACCAGCCATTTGATCTTACAGTCACAACGGAACGAGTTCCCTCGCAGGTCTCTGCATTGGAGACAGAAATAAAAAGGTACAAAAGAGATTTACAAAATACACAAATTTTCACCTGTTGACTCTGATCTGTGAGTGGTTTTCAAATTGGGATCTGTGGAACATTTGAGTTTTGTGAAGAAAGATATAGTTCATGAAACTCTAGATGGCGCAGGCGACGGGTTGTTAACGTAACCGATGATATTCAGAGAGTTAAACGACTTGGCACAAGCTGATTGGTTCATGCTGCATATGCAGCCAGCTTACTGCCTTGCATTTATATGGCTGGCTAGCATTCACTAGAGATTCCTGCAGCGCGCTTTCAGAGTTCCTCTGAAACCCTCCACCTTCCCCAGCTCCACCTGTATAGATCTGCTACAGGTTATTTTATATGCTATTTGTGCAGCAGCAGTATATCTTAAATACTCACGGCACTGTATCGCCGTATGCATTGGCAGTTGCAAGTTCCTGTACTTGCTTGCAGCAGCAGCAATAATCTACAACTACAGAAATAACCAACAGCAGCAATTCAGCAGCAGCATAGCAGATCTGTTCCGCCAAGACCAAATACATTAACATTGTCATATCCATCACTATGCTAAAATCTTCCGAGAGTTGTCATGATTGATATATATTTAATTTTTATTTCTAAATAAGCTGATTTAGCTTTAGTACAATCAATGCTAAATAAAAGCTAATCATTTTAGTTTGGAAACATTTAGCCTTTATAATTTAATGCTTACTATTTTTCACATACAGTATAAATGTGTCTGTATACATGCAAAGAAAAGGCTTGTTTTTGTAAGAGTCCCTCACAGGGGAATATCAGGGTGTCTGGTACATACAAGTCAGTGAGGATGTCCAGGTGTTTTAAGAGATCTCTGGGAAGAACCTGCAGGTTGTTGTTGGACAGAGACCTGACAAGGAGAGACATAACAAAACCTATTTATCATATTGGACTGCAAATTTACCCCATCATTCTTCATTCAAATCTATAAGGTACAATAACCAACACATTATGTGTGATGTACTCTCTAAATATTCAAGATTGTGGAGTGGATCATATATAAAAGTTTTCTGTTCCAAACGAGTCTGAACTGTTTTGGAAGTACAGGTGTCAAAAAACTATTTGGTTGCTCAAGACAAAGCTCAGATAAAATGTATCCATAGAAATTTCTTTATAAGTATTGTCCATCCTGAAAACCACTGTATAAGTCGCACAATGATATTTTCCAGTCTGTAGGCCTTAATAATGTTAATATATAATGTCTTAATATTTAAACTGTTCATATAAATCATATTTAAGATGATTTTAGCAATGAAACTAAATAATATAGTTTATTTATTATATTATTTGAACTTTGTTACTTGTCTTAATCCAATTGGCAACTGCTTTTCTTTATTTATTTGTTACCTGTGTCTACACTGGATGCGGCAAAATACTAGAACCCATTAAAATAAGTGATGCTGTCTACACTGGATGCGGCGTGGCTCGCCGTGACAACTGTTGCATCCGGTGTAGACATGGTGTTAAAATGTCATTTTAATAAAAAATTTAAGTTTAGTGAGAACAGTCCTACATGTGAACTGCCCGATGACATTTTTCAACTCAGTTGTCTAATGAATAAAAAAGCAACTGTAAATGCTTAATAAAATTCAATTTAAATGTTGCATTTTTAACACTTTTAAATGCATACGTCAAATGGATTTATTCAGTTATTTAAATTTTTATTTTTGAATCATTACACTGATAACTGATGGCTTTATAGGTAGATGCAATACATACAGATGTGTCAGAGACTTCAGTCCTCTGAATGTGTGCTTTGACAGGACTTGGATGTCGTTGTTCTCAATAAATCTGCAAGGAAGTATGGTTAAAAAAAGAGAATAAGGGAATTAAATGAACCATTTAAGGCATGTAAATTCATTCAGCCAACAACTCATACAAATATTTGTAGATAAGATATTTGCAGGTCAAGTCATTAAAATGATTTAGGTGCTGTTTGCCATTTCAGAGAGAAAGATAAAAGATTAGGAAAGGGATATTAATCAAATGCATATTAATAAAACGCTAAGGATGTGAGGGCATGCTGCCTGTTCCCTGATGGATTCATGAGTCACAGCATTCAAGAAGACGATGCCTGCCTCCCTCTGCAAACCTTGCCACATTTGCTTTGTTAAAGCTTTTAGCTTAATGACACTGAGTTTGTGGGCGTTTTCATTAATGCTAAAAGCTTTCTGCAACAGCAAGTCCTTCCCCCTCTCTCTTTTATCTCATTCACTCTCTTTCTGCAGTCAATGAGCTGCCAATGCTTTCATCTGAAAGACAAAGCTACCTGAATCTTAAGAAGGACTCAGAAGAAACTGCACAACCTGCATGAAGATGAGAGACACAGACATGCACACGCACAGTCTCGCTCAATACCTGGAGAAAGCTATCAATATTCCCATTCATCTCAGTGGCTTTCAAAAAGTATTTGATTTAAATTTTCATTTTTTTAAGAGGTGTCACATCTGCTGTTATATAAGGAAATGCAGTGTTGAAGAAAGTTACTTTTAAAAGTAATGCATTACAAAATTGATTTACATCCATCCATCATTCCTTCCATCCATCCATCCATCCATACATACATCCTTCTATCCATCCATCTTTCCATCCATCCATCCATCCATCCATCCATCCTTCTATCCATCCATCCATCCTTCTATCCATACATCCATCCTTCTATCCATACATCCATCCATCCATACATCCTTCTATCCATCCATCCATCCATCCATCCATCCATCCATCAATCCTTATATCCATCCATCCATCCTTCCATCCATCCTTCCATCCATACATCCTTCCATCCTTCCATCCATCCATCCATCCATCAACACGGAAACATACTTACAGGTACTGCAGATGTCCAAGACCAGCAAAAGCATAATCAGAAATCAGAGAGAATGTGTTTGAGTTCAACAGCCTGTGCAGAACAAAAGAGAAAGAGACAAAGTTAAAAGCGTGCACTTTCATTGAGATGAACATTTCTCATATATTTTAGACACAGGTACTATATAGATGACAAACAGACAGCCTTTGTTAAATGTAAGCCCTCTGAAATAACAAAGATGGCCAAATCGAGAGCTCCAAGTATTATAAGCACATTGTGCACTTCACTCCTAGTCCTCTACAGTCCTTAAAATAAAAAATGAGTCCAGTAATCAAGCATCTTTATTTATAGTTTGAACTAAAACGTCAAATAGTAGTGTACTTCAAATCTTAAGAATATGTTTTTAAAAATCTGTACTTGCAAATAATATAATATTACTGAAATAAAAGGCCACTTAAGCGTATTGAAAGAGGGTACATTTTCATGATCATGTTTCTAAACACACCCAAGTACACTTTTTCTCACTAATGTCAAATTAAAACTTAAAGTATTTTAAAATCGCTATGTTTTAATAATCTTTTGTCATGATTTAAAGAAGTACATTTATTTGAACGTGTTGACGAACATCCTAAAGCATATGTAAAGTACTTGCTTATCATTTCAACTGTAGTGTGTTATTCAATATTACATTTAAGGTTAATATATTGAATAAATTGCAACTTCATCAGTAAGAATGTGTAATAAACCATAAATGCACATTTAAAAAAAAAAAGTAGCATAAATGCTTGTCAACAACATTTCACAATTACTGCCGATCAGAGAGTTGCACAAAAGCTTGTCAATTTTTCAAATTATGAAGTTGTAATGTACATATTTGTGCGCAAACACAGAGAAAAATCTGTTAACTCTGTGTCTAAAAGATCACAAACATTTGAAAACAGTATTGCCCGAAAGATCACCATGCAAATCTAGTATCACTGCATTTATGTTATTTATTTGTGTAATATAATTAAACATTACATGTATGATACTAATATATTTTACGAAGCATTGCATATCTGATATTGCAGGACGTTTATATTTTGTTTACTGTCTCAGAGACTGAAGAACTGGCATGCTGTCATTTGAAAACAAACTTCTCTCCTGTGTCTCTCTCACAAACACAGAGCGAGGACAGAAACACTGTTGTTGTGTGAGTGTGGGCAGTCTGTAAATGGAGGGTCTGTCACTGATACACATCACACTACACACTGCTCAGACATGCAGCTGACGAACGTTACAATCCTCACACTTTTATTCACTTTCAAACACACACAGGCCATAATAAGAAAATGCGGAGGTGGATTATTGTGCATTTGGTACTTACAGGAACTGCAGTAGGTGCATGTGGGAAAAAGCTCCTCCAGGAATCTCTGTGAAAGCAGCATTCACCATAGTCCTGATAGAATAACACAAACACCACCATCATAATCATTATCATTATCATCATCATCACAAATATAGTTGCGGTTACAGTCATCTTAAAGTAAAAACTCATGAATTCAGAAAATTCTCGTCAGAGCATCTGAAAATCACATTTCAGAAGGCTCTCATTTTAAGTCTCTAAAACCCTGCCTTGAGTGAACATTTATACACAAAACTAGATTTTCACATTTTCTGAACACATTACGAATGATGCTTTCCTGTGCACAACCACCACAATGCTAAGATGTCTGTGGTGGTTGCTAGGGAATCTCTTTGTGGTTGCTAGGCACTATATGTGATTTGTATCATGTTGATATGTAGTTTCAATGGTGTTCTGCTATTATGGTTACTTTAGCCCAAGTCAAAAAACTCTATGCAGAAAATGGTGTAGATGTACTTGGAAACAATTCAAGTATTACATTTCTCAAATAATTACAACAAATTGTCAGAGTATGTAGTATGCCTTTAGATACATGGGCTATTTGGAAATTATGGGATGTTTTGGGATTTGGGATGTTTAATTGTCATTAGAGGAAGTCCAGTTGCTTGGAAGAGTAATAGAATGCCTCTTCTCTACAAGCTTCATGATTTGAAGTATCATTTGGGTGCATAGCATGAGATGAGTATGCATTTAATGTTTAATAATTACATATAATAGATTTAGGGGCTTTAACTCCAAGTATACCACTAGCATTATGATGAATAATTTAGGAGAAGCACCACTTCTTCCCAATGTATATATCCTTTACATAGTTAAAAGTCATTTTAGTCTAATTTGGAGCAGTTATGTTTGGCCTTTTTTCTTAAATAGTTGCTCTGCACACCTGAAAGGATCTCACAATTTAATTATTGGAAAGTAGGACACAGATCTTCCTTCCCTCTCAGTCTGAAAATAAGGGCACCATTATAGAGTGCACAACTCTATATACAGTACTACTCAGCTAACATGAAATCTATAGTTTGAGAAAATTCTTCAGAATACAGACATGAATATGAGTAAACTCTTCATAAGTCTTCATAAATTAATGACTTGCATGCAAATAGTATTTAATGGCATACTATGGAATTGTGTGATAACTTGAGTGAACCTAATATTGTATATAAAAACACAAACAGGGAGAGGAAAAACTTTGAAAACTCATGAGACAGTTGATGAAATAATAATAATGGTATCTGCGGTTATGGTCTCCATGAGGATAATAACCGTGTATATGATGAGGTTTCTGTGGTTATGTCTCTACAGCAGACGTAAGCTGACTAAAAAAGAGCAGCATTTAGACTTCACCACACCTTCTATCAGCTCAGCTAAATTACTTTCTGTTCATCTGCCTAGTCAGTTTAACAAGGAATAGTTTACCAGCATACGAAACTCAAAGTAGTCCATTCAACTCTGCATTACATAACATGCACTATATATGCACGATAGACTTCTCAAGCCATAAAACATATCTGTGTGATAGACAGACTAAAATAAAGTTATTGCTCACTAATAACTCCCCTCCACTGCAGCTCCGACAGGTGAAAAATTCATTTCAGTGACTAACAAATATCAGGTTGGAATATATATGGCAATATAGAGTCAAAACTGCTATTTTATAATGTTTTTGTTGTCTTTTTTTCAGCTTTGCAGGCCAAAAACTGTCACTATATGGAAAATAGGGCTCTATTTTTTTTTGTTCAGACTTCTTTATGATTGTATCATAATCACATAAAACTTGTCACAATTCTAACGGAATGACGAAATAAAGTTATTGCTCACTAATAACTCCCCTCCACTGCAGCTCCGACAGGTGAAAAATTCATTTCAGTGACTAACAAATATCAGGTTGGAATATATATGGCAATATAGAGTCAAAACTGCTATTTTATAATGTTTTTGTTGTCTTTTTTTTTAGCTTTGCAGGCCAAAAACTGTCACTATATGGAAAATAGGGCTCTATTTTTTTTTGTTCAGACTTCTTTATGATTGTATCATAATCACATAAAACTTGTCACAATTCTAACGGAATGACACCACTTGACAGGTGACATAATGGCCAACCTAACTGTCTCCTTCCTATTAATCATCTACTCTAGACAATCCATGTTATGCTGCTGAGAAAATGGTTTATAGGCAAGTCGATGATAATAGTCATTTTATATGAGCAACTTTCCCCTATTTTGAATATGAACAAAAAAAGAGGGAATAAATAGGTACACGTGATCTTTCCAGTACTCACAGGGAGATAATTCCTGGTGGGAAGCTCTTGGGAATGGCCTTGGTGTCCACGCAGAAGGCACTGTCTTTAGTACAGGAGCAGGTGGCTGGACATCGTGGGGTTTTGGGAGCTCTGCGGCCCATGGCCATCCCAAACATACACAAAAGCAGCACACAAACAGACAACCGCCAGTCCAGCCATCGAAGGGTCCGTCTTGGCCTTGCTTCCACCATCTTCCACCTTCTCTTCTCCAGCTTGAGTTTTCTCAGTCAAGAAACACAGACGGCTGGATGATCCTGGTTTCTATCCGTCCCTTTTAAGGAAACTGCAAGAGAAGATCCAGGGTGTGAATGAGAGATGTGGGGAGGTGTTAGACTCAGAAGAGAGGGACACAGATAGAGTGGGCAGAGACTGCTGTCCCCTGGGTGTGTGTATGAGGGTGTATTTGATTGTCCCAGTGTTCTCTGCAGTCGTATCTCTCTCTCTCTCTGTGGCGCAGCCGTCAGAGCACAGAGTGCAGGAGCGTATCAGCCAGCGCTGCTCTGCACACGCTCAGCCTCAGACCAGAGTGCAGCAGCGCTGACATTGAATTATTAACAATCGCACGGACTAACACTTAAGCTGCAGCAGGGAACACAGCAGAGAAAGTAGTGGGATGGGGAGCTTGAACCAAGATGAAGAGGCAGGGGTGATGGATTGGTCAGTAGAGGCTATACTAACTAATGTACACTCTAAAAAATGCTGGGTTGTTTCAACCCAACTTTGGGTCAAATATGGACTAACCCAACTTCTGGGTTAAAAATTGAATGTAAAAATTTAACCCAACGGTTGGGTTAGTCCACATTTGACCCAAAGTTGGGTTGAAACAACCCAGCATTTTTTAGTGTACTACAAACCTCTTGTTTATGATCAGGCATCACATCTTATAGAAGTCAGTGCACAAGCTTGAAAAAGCACCTTCTAGAACAGTATTCCTCAAACAGGGGATCATGAAGTTCATATATTATGAACTATAATTCATTATATCCAATGTAAAATTAAAATTAAAATTTTTGTCAGTGAAAAACAAGAAAGAGTTTGTGGTAGTTGGTTCCTGTCGTAGCTAATGACTGTGAATTAGAAAGTTGTCCGGGTTGATGAGAACAATACATGTACCCCCCCCCCACACACACACACACACACACACACACACACTTTTGTGGCGCCATAGAGCGCCCATTTATAAGCTTTTGCCAGTGTCAACCTATCATTAATACTGATGTGTGTGTCGCGTTTCATGAAATTCTAAGCATGATAAGTGCCTTCAAAACACCTGAAAATAATATTCAAGTTCGACATTTTGCCATGGCAACATACTTAAGATATCAAGAATCCTTTAGCAGTTTTACATCTGCCATGTTTTGACATTATTCTGATGAAGAAAATCGAGTAAAAATAAGAGGCTGATTTCAAAGCATTTTGAAAATGACACACTTCCTGCTGCCAGTTGGTGGCGCTATAACTTTGACTCCTAATAGTCAAATATACTCATCGAACAAACTGCTGAAGATTGATAAAAATCAGACAAAGTGTGCAAAAGATATTAGACACTTCCTGTTCCCCTATTTTCACCATATTTTCCTTTCCTTGCCACCATTCGAGATATCAAAAGTTCCTTTACAATTTAGCATCCCCAAAAGGACAAGTATATCAAAATCCAGAGCATGCACTTTTTCACAAAACCCTGAATAGCTGACTACTAACATATGATTAATATTAATAATATAATTTCTACTGTAAATATACAGAGAAGAGAAGAGAAGAGAAAGGAAGAAGAGAAGAGAAGAGAAGAGACAGCATGAGATAATATGATGAAGAGAAGAGAAGAGAAGAGAAGAGAAGAGAATAGAAGAGAAGAGAAGAGAAGAGAAGAGAAGAGAAGAGAAGAGAAGAGAAGAGAAGAGAAGAGAAGAGAAGAGAAGAGAAGAGAAGAGAAGAGAAGAGAAGAGCTGTTCTATCAGGACAGACTGCAGTACTGCAGGAATGCAGAGTAAAGCTACTGACCTCATTTCACGCACAACGTTGAACAATTAAAACTTTATGATATGTGAACACAAGAGGGTACTAGAGCATTGCCTTCAACAGAGGCAGAAGAACTGGTCTCTTCTTCTTTTTTCCTGCACTCGCGGTCACTCTGTTCTTGGCAGGGTGGCACTGCAGCGGCAGGCACGGCTGTCACCAGCTGACACCACACACTCCGACTCTATTCAGCCAGTCCACGTTACAGGTACACAGACCACAGGCTTTCTTGTGAGTCATGTTCTCACTTCCGAGAAGCCTAGGATGAGTTGTGAAGAAACCAGGACACTTACGGCCCTTGGCCAGAGAGTTGGAGTCAAACACATGTTTTATGGTCCTCTCTTTCTCACACTGCACCATTAGCAGTTTTCCCACAGGCATAGCATTACCAGCTGTGCTTCTGGAGCAGAGCCTTCACTTCACCATATCTGCTTCCGCAATCATTCTGGAGCCAAACATGTTATGCTCTATTACTCTCTTCTATTTTGTTCTTTCTATCTATCTATCTATCTATCTATCTATCTATCTATCTATCTATCTATCTATCTATCTATCTGTAAGTTTATCTATCATCTGCCACAGGCAATCCAAATCACTTGTCATTTAGGCCTGCTTTGTGTGTGCTTTCATTAATCATCATGAGTCATGACTTCCGTTCTATGGAGCAGTAACCTGTTGTGGCTTTATGCTGTTTGGAAAGCTGTCGACCACCATGAATCACTGCCGAAAAACAGCAGATAAACACACTATTGAGTTTGTGTCCCAAACCCATTTCCTGAATCAATTCTTTTGCCAGCTCAGGCCTCTTGAAAGAGTCTCTGTGTGTTTCCCTCGCACATCTGTTGGTCTTTAAAATTTGGCCGATGTGTAAGACTCGAGCAGAAAAGTTCATGCAGTAGTTTTTGGCTTATCTAGTATATGCACTCGTGCCTGCTTTGTGTGTGCTTTCATTAATCATCATGAGTCATGACTTCCGTTCTATGGAGCAGTAACCTGTCGTGGCTTTATGCTGTTTGGAAAGCTGTCGACCACCATGAATCACTGCCGAAAAACAGCAGATAAACACACTATTGAGTTTGTGTCCCAAACCCATTTCCTGAATCAATTCTTTTGCCAGCTCAGGCCTCTTGAAAGAGTCTCTGTGTGTGCGTGTTTCCCTCGCACATCTGTTGGTCTTTAAAATTTGGCCGATGTGTAAGACTCGAGCAGAAAAGTTCATGCAGTAGTTTTTGGCTTATCTAGTATATGCACTCGGAAATAGCTATGAATCATTTGCTTCTATGTTCTGGACTGAACAAACGGACTTAAGTGGAAGTTACCTCAACATGCAGCAGAGAAAAGTAGTCAAGCTGAACCTCAAGTGCCGTGAAGGAAGAGACCTTTTACAAGACAAGTTTGTTATAACAGCTCTCAAGCAAATTAACTTTTTAAATGAAATTTCTATAAATAACTTTCAGTACACTGTCTGTTGAACATCCCTTTACAGTTAACTAATCTGACTTATTTTTGACGTAAAAGCAGGCACAGCCGTTTGTAACTTGCGGGCCTCTGGTGTAATTTTCTTCCATTTTTTTTAGGTGTAGGCTATAGTAAAGTCCTTTAAATGTTGCTCGATATTCCAAACTGGTATTTGTTATTATATTTTACTTTATTATCATAATCATAAACACACTGTTTTGTAACGCAAATAGCTTTACCGTTTACTATTCTATTCAAGTTATTTACCAATATAGCAGCTAATGAATTTGAAGTCTCACACATTCAAAGAAAATAGCTTATTTCCGCGTTGCAAAATAAGGTATAGTTTTTGTGTTGTATTGTGATATCCATCCATTTATCACCGTGGACGAAGCGGAGTCCAGCCCGGGGTCGTCACATGTGGTTGCCGCAAGCCTCCTTCGTCGAATCCGCCGGCCACGCCGTTCTCAAGCCTGCCGCCGCCGCTTAATCTAGCCCCTGGCCGTTCCTCACTCTAGCCCCGGGCCTCTGCTCACTCTAGGCCGCAGAGTAGACTACAATGCCGGCTGTTCTGACTCACGGACTGTAAGTCAATTTTTTATATTTAAATAGTTTTTATATTTTATATTTTTTATATTAAAAGTGAGTTTTTTGGGCAGTGTAGAGTAGGGCTTGTTGTTTGTCATTTCTCCGATCACAGATCCAGACATGGTTTTATGTTTACGCGGCGCGATGCAACGCGTAAAAAGACAGTATAAGTCATTATAATCCATAATTATGTCCCCACTGGATGCAACGAATGCCTCGTTTATAATGGGTTTTCATGTTTTTGTCTCGTCGCTCCGGTCGGACAGGGCATCGCAAAAGGGTAAGGGGTGTAACATTTCTGTCACACGCTTGAGGTATTCGGCCAATCACAACGCACTGGATAGCTGGCCAATCACAGCACACCTTGCTTTTCAGAGCGATGAGCTTTGTAAAAATCGACGCGTTTCAGAAAGGCAGGGCATAGAGGAGAAACAATAATGTACAGTATGTGGAAAATAATGTGTTTTTTTAACCTTAAACCGTATAAAGACATTGCATTACACCAAATACACCAAATAATGTTCTTTTTAGCAACATCATATGACCCCTTTAAAAAAATTTATTAATTAAAAAATCTGCTGCGTAAAGATTCTTTCCAAACCACATTTTCTTAACTTGAGGAGAGAGGAAGAGAGAACATATCTGAACTGATTTATGCATTTCATTGACAGTCGGTTCAGCCCTACAGTCTTACTGAGGAAGGATTGTGTCCCAGTTTGAAGCTAAACAAAATGAGTTCTGTCGTGCAATTTAATCTAAGCCCAATTCAATTACGGAGGATATAAAGACATAAGCTTCAAGGTTTGGTGATGTGATTAGAAAGATTAAGGCAGACATCAGTTGGTTGAGTCATTTCTCCCTTCCTTTCACAAAACATGAGGCCCAGATTCAAGTAACCTATCAAATCTGCCGTCATTTAGACTGATCTTCAATCTTATGCTTGAAGCAAAAGATAAAGGGGACTACAGTTATTAATAATTAGGTGTCAATATTTTATATTGTACAATGCAAAGTACAGTAAAAGGATTTACTTTAATCTATTTTTTAAAATTTTATAAAAAAATTAATTGTCTTGACTGCCATAATTTGTGGAATAATTTTAGGAATCATGAGAGAATATACTGATTAATTCTGAAGGATTTGTCAAAAAAAAAGAAAAAGAAAAAAAAAAGCTCATTGCCACATCATCATAGTCACGACCTACATTATTAATCTATTTAAGATTCTGAAATACTAAATTTAGAACGAGCCTCAAGCCAGACATTTCTAAGTGTAAAATGATATAGTGTGTTTTTCTCTCCCAGGTATCATTTTGTCTGCTCAGACAAGAAAAATAAGTTTAGCTGAAGGGCTAATTCTGTATAACAAGCTGACAAGTCAAGATCATAGAGCCCCACCTAACGCATGCGAGTATATTACAACCAACCTGCAGAGGAAATCCGATCCAGTGTGAGCGGGGCAGAGCACAGCCTCAGGGGAACAGCTGCATTATGGGAGAAGACATGTCTTTCCCCCCAAAGTACGGCAATTAAAATGAAAGAGAAAAAAAGGAGTCTGTTTAATGAGACTTAAAATTAAAAGGATCATTGCAAAAGACATTTTCTACAGTAATTCCTTGATTAAAAAGGCCATTCACCTTCAGGTCATCCAAAATATAGATTAGTTTGTTTCCTCATCAGAACAGATTTGGAGAAATGTAGCATTCCATGACTTGCTCACTAATGGATCCTCTGCAGTGAATGGGTGCCGTCAGAATGAGAGTCCAAACAACTGATAAAAACATCACAATAATCCACAAGTAATCCACACCACTCCAATCCAGCAATTAATGTCTTGTGAAGCGAAAAGCTGTGCGTTTGTAAGAAACAGATCCATCATTAAGACATGTTTTACTTTAAACCATTGCTTTCAGCTAAAATACGAGTCCTCAGAGCCTAATATTGGTCTCTAGTGAAAAAGTTGTCTTGTCTGAATCGGGAGAGAAATATGAGCAGATCAAGCACCGTTTACAAGTGAAAGCCTAAAACAGTTCTACAAATTATACAAATACAAATAGGTGGGAGGATTTTGATGTGAGAGGACAACAGGGGACTTTTTTTTTTTTTTTTTTACTGTGGAAGAAGCATTATTGTGGATTATGGACTCGTATTTTGATATATATGAGTACACTTTGATATACTATTTACTATATAGTTTAAATTCTCAGTGTTTTCTTACAATCTTTTGTTAATTTCTTTTGTCAGATTTCTGTTGGTTCTTTATCCACTCTTTTTGTTTTTCACTCACCATTATTCTGAAGGAAATGCAGAAACAGGAAATGACAAACAATACAGGATTTCAGATTGATTGACAGCTTTAGCGCCCTGTTTGGCCTTTCTGCCCCAGCGATTCAGCTCCACACGAACTCCAGTCAGCAGTGCAGCCACACACACACAAGTGGTCACTGACCCAAAACAGGGCCCACCCACAGATAAAGCTCAAAAACTCATCTTGCTGCAACAAGACATTCTCCAACCTGATCTCATGAAAGTGCGTATAAATAGTACGCCAAATAAAAAGGAAAACTCGTGGTACTGATACGCAAAAATGGACTTCGGCGTGTATATGTTACGCGATGGGTAGGTTTAGGGTTGTGGGGTAGATGCGTATCAAATGTACGTGAAAACCGCGTATCATATGCACTCCAACAAATTTCGTATCATATGCACGTGAAAATTGCGTATTATATGCACGCCAAAATCCATTTTTGCGTATCAATACCACGAGTTTTCGTTTTTTATTTGGCGTACTATTTATACGCATTTTCATGAGACCGGGCTCCATTCTCATATAGAAATGTAGTGGACAATTGGCAACTGAAAGCTGTGACAACTTACCCCATATAGTGCACTAAAGTGTAATCTCCAGTTAGGACCTGTTGTCACAAAAGTTCAACTCAATTTCCATAAATGAACTGTATCGTTTTTCTTGGGCAATAACAATAGCCTAGATACATGGCACACTGCAAATCCTAAATACTGATGTTATTGAAGATCCAAATAGTTTGTGCGTCTGATATACATGATTAAAAAACAAGACATAGACAATTATTACATTTTTGTGAATGATCACAAAATACTTATCTTTGATTTAACAGAAAAAAATGTTTTAACAATAGTAATTCTGCAGTCGTGTACATGCTTGAAATGCATTGAATGTGCATTTTTTTGCATATATTATATTATTATAAATAATTAAACTGTTTTGCATGAGATTAAAAAAAAAATAGATTTTTAAAATATTTTCTTTTAAAAAACAAGACATAGACAATTATTACATTTTTGTGAATGATCACAAAATACTTATCTTTGATTTAACAGAAAAAAATGTTTTAACAATAGTAATTCTGCAGTCGTGTACATGCTTGAAATGCATTGAATGTGCATTTTTTGCATATATTATATTATTATAAATAATTAAACTGTTTTGCATGAGATAAAAAAAAAATAGATTTTTAAAATATTTTCTTGGTAACCTATAATGTGCATCATTTAGTTACATCAAGGGTCAAATCAAATAAAAATAGCACATTGAAGTTAAAAGTTACACATTCACTAACGTCTGTCCAATAGAGAAAAGTTTTGCTCAGCAAAAAAATAAATAAATAGATGGTACATTGCCATCTGTCCTACTTAAGTGGGCCAAAAAAATAACTCTTAATTTCAATAACTGTATTTTATAGAAGCCTGTTTCTGCCACTGAATAAAAAATAAAAGAAGGTAATTACGAGTTTTTATATCACAATTCTGAAAAAGTCTGAAAATTGTAAGATAAAAATTCACAATTACCTTTTTTTTAATTATTTTAAATTCAGTGATGGAAATGGGCTTCCATTCCATAGTATTTAATACAAATGTAAACTATTGTTGTGTTTCTCAAATAAAGAGACTGTTTCTCTTGAACTCTTGATGTCCTTTTAATAACAATTGTTACCACCTTATTTCACAACTTGATGTTTGTCATTGTACCAGAAGGCCATGATTCTCTGCTTGGAGATCAAGCATGTGAGCATTTGGAATTAGTCAAAAGAGTGCAGAATGTTAAAGTGTCGACCAATAATCAATCTGTGGCTTTAATATTGCAGCAGTTCACGGATGTCTTTACAGGATTTGGTGTTCTTCCACATACTTACCAAATTCAGCTTAAAGCAGATACATAGCCTGTGGTTCATACTGCAAGGAGAGTTCCAGCGCCCCTCCGTGAGCGGTTAAGGGAGGAACTGGACCGGATGACAACATTGGGTGTGATCCGTAAAATAGAAGAGCCGACCGACTGGGTTAATTCAATGGTCTGCGTAAAGAAAAAGAATGGTGAGATCAGAATATGTATGGATCCGAAGGATTTGAATGAGAACATAAGACGCGAACATTATCAAATTCCTAAAAGAGAAGAAATCACAAGTGAAATGGTAGCTGCAAAGTATTTTTCCAAGCTTGATGCATCTCAGGGGTTTTGGCAAATCAAGTTAGAGGAAAAGAGTACAAAATACTGCACTTTTAATACGCCCTTTGGACGATACTGTTTTTTGAGACTACCGTTTGGAATTGTTTCAGCTTCTGAGATCTTCCACCGTGCTATGGAGAATGGGGTTCCACGCTAGAGCAACACAATGTAAGATTGAGAAATGTAATGCACAGAATTCAGAGCAATGGACTAAAACTGAACAAGAGTAAATGTCAGTTTGGAGTCAGAGAAATTGTTTTTCTTGGAGATAGACTGTCAGAGCATGGTGTTGAGCCTGAGAAAGAGAAAACTCAAGCTATTCTTGAAATGCCAAGACCTACAGATAAGCAAGGAGTGCTACGGGTCATGGGAATGCTTAATTTTATCGGAAAGTTTATTCCAAATCTCTCCTCTAAGACAGTATGCATCAGATAATTGCTACAGCACGCTAGTGAGTTTAAATTGACTTCCAAACATGAAAAAGAGTGGACAGACCTGAAGGCAACTTTAACCACAGAGCCAGTGTTGGCTTTCGTCGATTCTGCAAAGTCATTGAAAATATCTACGGATGCTTCGAAAGATGGATTAGGTGCAGCATTGTTACGAGCTGATGGTGATGAATGGAGACCAGTGGCATATGCATCTAGAACCATGACAGATGCTGAGCGGAGGTATGCGCAAATAGAGAAAGAATATTTAGGTCTAGTATTTGGATGTGAGAAATTCCATAATTATGTTTATGGCTTGTCTACTTTTGTAGTTGAAACAGATCACAAGCCGTTGATCGCTATAATCAAGCAAAACCTAAATGATATGTCTCCTCGCATTCAGCGTCTGATGATGAAATTGCAGCAGTATGATTTTGAATTGATCTATACACCAGGCAAATATTTGGTGTTAGCAGATGCTTTATCTCGTGCACCTGTACGAAGCACACCGAGCCAGTTAAGCTCTACAGAAGAGGATGTGACTTTACATGTGAACATGATAGCAGAGGCTTTACCTGTGTCAGAATGTAAATTAAAACAGCTGATGAAACCGCAAAGGACGTTGCATTGCAAGCGGTAATTCATAAAATGAGACATGGTTGGCCAAGTGGTTTGAGTTCACCATATTTTCACATTCGATCTGAGCTGTCCATGGTGAATGGTCTCTTGCTTAGAAAAAACAGAATTGTCATTCTATGCATCCAGAAATACTGAAGAGGTTACATGAAGGACATCTGGGGATGGAAAAATGCAAAAGAAGAGCAAGAGAAGCAGTGTACTGGCCAGGAATAAATGCTGGTATTGAGAAAGTAGTGAGTACACTCTTAAAAATAAAGGTGCTTCAAAAGGTTCTTCAAGCGATGCCATAGAAGAACCATTTTTGGTTCCACAAAGAACCATTCAGTCAAAGGTTCTTTAAAGAACCATCTCTTTCTTACCTTTTTATAATCTGAAGAACCGCCTTTCGCCACAAAGAACCTTCTGTGAAACAGAAAGGTTCTTCAGATGTTAAAGGTTCTTTATGGAACCATTTAGACAAAAAGGTTTTTCTATGGCATCGTGAAGCACCTTTATTTTTAAGAGTGTAGATGTGAAACATGCCTCAAATATCGTAACAAACAAGCTAAAGAACCAATGATAATAGCAGACCAAACTTCTGAAGCCTGGGAAAAGGTTGGTACTGAACTCTTGATGTCCTTTTAATAACAATTGTTTCCACCTTATTTCACAACTTCCTCCTCTTCCTCTACATCATACCCTCTTATATCGTTCATTACATACTGACCTCTAGCGGTCACAATAACAATCACATATTAAATAGTACAACTATGACACATTTTCATTTAATGGCAAATACCACGCAACCAAGTGTCTGAAAACATTACATTCAATTTCCATGTAAGCATATTCTTTCTTTTTTTCTAAGACGTACTCTTTTTAAAAGTATGCTAAAGTGTACTTTTTTCCCCCACAAAGAAACAACTAAAGCAAATCTACCACTATAGACCACAAACATTGTGCAAGTATGAAGACTTTCTATACATTCAGAACTCATGCAGACAAAGTGGGTTTGTCCTCATCTAAAGTATTCAGTGAATAAACAAAAATCTCTCTTTCGTGAGGCCTTCATTTAGAATGTAATCTGGGGCTCTTTGAAGATTAGAGATCCTGAAATACCCTCTTTATCTCCAAACCCTACATTTTCCTTTTCAGAGAGTAAAGATATCAGAGACTGTGATAAAGAGCCTGCACTCCACCCAGTAAAGACGCTCTGCTTCAGTCAGAGATATCAGATTCTCCATGGACAGGTGCTTAGATGGCCTCAGTAGAGGAGAGCTGCTTATTTATTTCATTGGCTCATTAATGTTATGGATACAGAAATCACAACTGCTGACAAGGTTTGAGTGTGTCCTTGCTTGACTGGGTGAAACATTGGTGACATTTGTCTGACTGAGTGAATGATGGTGTATGAGAGGCGTAGGAGACGCGATGTCAAGAACGGTCTCACAAATTAAGTCTCGTGGAAATAAAAAAAAAAGTAGACCAATGAATCTAATTGAACTAATCTCATCTAACACACAGACCATGAGCAAATATTCGTGTCTTTTTACGAATAGGGTTCGAATTGCTTTATATACACGCCTAAGATTTCTCTCTTTCGTGAGGCCTTCATTTAGAATGTAATCTGGGGCTCTTTGAAGATTAGAGATCCTGAAATACCCTCTTTATCTCCAAACCCTACATTTTCCTTTTCAGAGAGTAAAGATATCAGAGACTGTGATAAAGAGCCTGCACTCCACCCAGTAAAGACGCTCTGCTTCAGTCAGAGATATCAGATTCTCCATGGACAGGTGCTTAGATGGCCTCAGTAGAGGAGAGCTGCTTATTTATTTCATTGGCTCATTAATGTTATGGATACAGAAATCACAACTGCTGACAAGGTTTGAGTGTGTCCTTGCTTGACTGGGTGAAACATTGGTGACATTTGTCTGACTGAGTGAATGATGGTGTATGAGAGGCGTAGGAGACGCGATGTCAAGAACGGCCTCACATAAATTAAGTCTCGTGGAAATAAAAAAAAAAGTAGACCAATGAATCCAATTGAACTAATCTCATCTAACACACAGACCATGAGCAAATATTCGTGTCTTTTTACGAATAGGGTTTGAATTGCTTTATATACACGCCTAAGATTTTTAAATATTTTTCAAAGAAGTCTCTTATGCTCACTCACGATTGCATTTTTTTAATCAAAAATACAGTAATAATGTGAAATATTATTACAATTTATTATTTTCTATTTAGATATATTTTAAAATGCAATTTATCCCTGCGATCAAAGCTGAATTTTCAGCATCATTACTCCAGTCTTCAGTGTCACACGATCCTTCAGAAAATCATTATATGCTGATTTGATGCCGAAGAAACATTTCTGATTATTATTAATGTTGCAAACAGTTTGATATTTCTATGGAAAGGTACAATAGAAAGTCCAAAAGAACTTAAAAAAACAAACAAAACAACAACAAAAAAAACTGGCTGAACAAATATATATTTCTGGAAAATACTGAAGTTTTATAGAAAAGTTTATTATAACTATAAACCAATATTTGGTCCCAAAGTAGTAGCCCCTTCTCGTAGCCCTCTTAGCCATTCTGCCATTTTATTAAGTTTTTATTTTACATTTAATTTTTTTGTGGAATGTTATTTAATGCTCATAAAAGAAATGCACAAATCAAAGTTTTAAAATGTATCCAAACATTCTGTTAAGGGTTGCAAAAACATCTCGTCTCATAAAAACTGAATTGAAAATCTCCTTTCATTGACTTAGAAAAAAATAAAAATAATGTTTTTTTGCCATTCAGTATATGATTGGCTTAATAAATTCCCAGAATAGTGTATTTACAAACAGTCTTACCACGAAGAAACCAACAAATACACAACTAACATACCAATTACTGCACTAAAACACTACAACTATTAGGATCCTGTGATTTTCGTGGCTACTCAAGAGTAGTTTGGCCCAACACTGTGCACTTGCCTGTGACACTTAAAGCTTGGAAGTACACAGCTTACATTGGATTCCCTTCGACTTTGTGTGCTGAAGGCTGAAATTCTGCTGACGTTGTTGAGTTAACACGTACAGGCTCGAGCACAGCTGTGCTGCTCCACTTCCCACCATCGGCCCAATCTGATAATACAATTCACTTAACACCCCCCATCCCATATTTTGTTAGTTAGTTACATAGTTATAAATGTAACTTGAATGAAAGTGGTGAAGCACCAAGTACCAATATATGCATCTTTATTTTATTTCATTTAATTTATATTTTTTAAGACATGTCCTTAAATTCTTGTATTTAGCCCCCCCCCCCCCCCCCCCCCCCGTCTCTCTCTTTCACACACACAAGAACATTGATGCTTTAAGGCAGGGGCTCCAAGCATGTTCCTGAAGGCCACTGTCATGCAGAGTTTTGCTCCAACCCTAATTAAACACACTTGATCCAAAGTAATCAAGATCTTCAGACTGACTAGAAATTTCAAGGCATGTTTGTTGGAGCTAAACTCTGCAGGACATTGGCCGTCCAGGACCACGATTGGAAAAAACCTGCTAAGAGACAGATGCCTGTTGTCATTTATTTTACAGTAAAACTACTGTACTCTAAAACCAAGCGGCAACCTCCCGCTCTCTCTCGTGAAGCCAACACGGAAGTGATTTAAACTGTAATTCGTCAACTGGCTGCTAGAAGATGGCTGCAAAAGGGAGTCAATCCCATAGACTCCCCGCGTTAAAATGCCCAACTTTACAGCAGAAAAAAAAACATATTTACAGCCTGGTTCAAAAAAAGATTTTGGTCTGTTTAGCTAATTTTGCCCTTCATGACAACTGTGAGGGAAGTGAATTTTTTTATAACTCAACCATTTAAATTATATTAAGCCTTAAAGTTCTGCATAATTAAGGGCGTGGCCTCTTGAGTGACAGGTGGATTGCCGCTGCTGACACTGCCATCGAGCTTGGTGGGTGTGGTTTCAGCAACCAGCTCCCGCCTTTTTGCCCATTTTAGATTATCCGGGAGTGACGCGTGGCGACGCGCTGCCAAGATGGCGACGGCCGGCTCCGCCCACTTTGAGCTTCAAAACCGCTCTTCAGAAACCTACGGGTGAGGTCACGGACACTACGTCCAAACTAATCTATAAAACCTGTAATCTGTTTTTTTATGGTACAGTTCTATTTTTTTAATACCATGTGGTCACCATTCGCTGTACAGTAAAGCGGATCAACATTGTGTTTAACAACTCTGAAACGATACGAGTAAACCATGACAGATTTTTACATTTTAGGCAAACCATTCCTTGGAGTCTTTCACTTGCAACTCAAAATAAGAAATCAACACAAGCGGTTGCATATAAAAGAAAAGCCGATACATTTATTGATGCATTAGAGCTATAAATTTGGTGTTGACTAAACTGCAATGCAACAATCCCAATCATAATGCATGCCTTTGGAGTAAACAGACGTACAAGTCCATATCCGCTGACCCGCGTTGTGTCTCTCAGAACAAAACAATGTTCCGCAAATTAAAATTTACTGCAACTGTCCCATAAACATGACAAACGGCATTCAATTTAAACTGCTGCATACTCTGCAACCTTCAACTATATTTTCAGCCGTATAAATCACAGCTGGTACGTGAGCTGGTAGTGGGCATCAGGGTTCACTTGGCTGAAGCAAGTGCGCGTCGCTAAGTACATGTAGTGGAAGTGATGCATCAGCCGCTGGCAGGGAGCCAGTCGCCACGGTAACAGTGTCTGCTGTCTGATGCATTTGTAGCATAGCACCTCGCTAAGAAGGGTCATCCACACTGCTATAAATAAAGCGCTAACGACTACACTCGGCTTTTACACTGCAAGCCATGCATTATAATATTTAATCAGCCCTACTAACCTGCGGTAAATGAGAGAGTCAATTTCACTGTAAACAATTTATGTTGTAAACTCATCAGCAAGAGTGATATTTACAAGGTTCTTTATGCGGTACGAAAGGTTTCGTGATTCGTTCGTCAACAGCATTTTATTGGATGTACATTTTGTAGAGTAACACATGCGATCTGTTGATCTTAACCATATTCGACCATTGTTTTAACATACGGTCATCTCATTACATGAAGCTAAACATTTATAGCATCTCTCTGAGGTACATTTTAGGTGATTGATATATTTGTGTTCATCGAGAATTTCATTTTTTTCCTTTGATCTTTCAAAAAAATGCATCGACTTGCTTAAGACGCGGACCTTTTCAATTCATATATTATAGCTTAAGTCTGACGCTGTACTGAGTACCATCAGGAAGATAGCAGCAGTTCTGAGCCACTTCTGCCAAGCTGCATCAACGAGAGAGGACAACAACATTTAGTAACAAAACTGGCCATCTATCAGCTCTTAATAATATAATTTCATCTACAATTCTCATGGACGTTTTTCACTGTCCCTTTAAAAAAAAAAAAGCTACACTTCAAAAAGTTCTACATAAACGCATCCTGGTACAAAAAGCAACACGATTCAAATAGTATAATAAAAATAAGGGTAGAGTGTAAATATATATTCATATTTATACATTTCTAGATGTATTTACAAGAAAGGCTGTCAGTCAGATAAACTGCGTGCCCGTTGTTAAAATACATTCGGGCAGAGCTTTTAGTGGAATACATTTTCTTACGAATTTGGTCAAAAGAAAGGTCTTCGTTATTATATAAACACTCCCAGCATCCATCAAGCTGTTCCTCATTCGATGACGGTAACGTCTTCAAGGCTTGCTCTACTACAGATGGCAGGATGATATTTCATATTGACGAGTCTTGAGAAACACATGTGTATCATTCTGCTCAAGTGCCCTGTAGCTTTATAGCAACGACAGGTAATGGGGTCAGTGAAGGCCCAGTTTGTTCTCTTCCAGCTGTGTGAATCTAGCGTCTCATTATGTGAAGTCCATGCCGAGCTCTTCAGCTCTTGGCCGCTCTGTAGTGTGCTATGTGGCAAAGCATTGTCTCCTAGAGTTCATGGGTCCAGCCGGGTAGCACAGTGGAGAGGAACTGAATGTGAGTGAACTCAGCGCTTTTTAAACGCCACCCCGCGGTTGGGATGAGGGGGGAATTTGGGCAGGCAGGGCTCATCAGCACCGGGGTCATGGGAGAACACAGAGTCTTCACCGGAAGAGCACGTAGAACTGCGCGTGTCGGGGAAATTTGGAGAAAACTGGTCCAGAGACACAGACAGGTCCAGATACTCCTGAAAATGTAAAATACACAGAAAATGTATTATTGTTGTTAATACAACAACAAATTATTATTATTATTATTACAGTAGTCAACATTTGAAGTGGATCAAAACCTTTCATTAAAGTTGTCCTAAAACCTAAAAGCGTTCTTGTATTAGGACAATTTTAATGAACTTTTTTGATCCACTTCAAATGTTGACTGCTGTATTTTGCTGTTGTTGAAATGTATTATTATTGAATAATTATAATAGTTATTATTATTTGGTAATGTATTTGTATTATTATTATTGTTGATGATGATGATAATTATTATTAGTAGTAGTTATTTAATAATAATAATAATAATAATAACTCAACAACAACACATTTTGTTATTGTGTTATTTCATAATTTATTATCATTGACTTATTATTAATTATTGAACTACTACAATAATAATAATACTAATTATTATTATTACTACTACTACTACAACTACTGAAGAACAACAAATTATTTATTAATAATATTTTTTATTAGATTGTCATTAAGTTAATATTATTTGATCATTTATTATTATTATTATTATTGACTTATTATTATGAATCCCTGAACAACTACAATCATAATAATAATAACAACAATAATAATAATAATTATTATTATTATTGGATTGGATTATTTTAATTTATAATCCTTGATGATGATAATTGATGATCAAACTATTATTATTAACTAATTAATTACTGGATGATAATAATAATAATAATAATAATACTTATTATTATTATTATTATTATTGGATTATTTTAATTTAAATTTATTTTATATATTATTTATTATCCTTGATGATGATAATTGATGATCAAACTATTATTATTACTATTATTATTATTAATATTAATAACGAATTATTAATTACTGGATAATAATACTACTAATAATAATTACTGAATAATAACAACACTGAATAATACAAATGTATCATAATTATTTAATATTTCTATGCTGTTATGCAGTGTCACAATAAAAATTATTTAGATTAAAAAAATAGCTTTTTTGAAGCACAGTTACAATGCCATGTAAAGCATTGAAAGCTGATTTGTGGATTATCAAATGGTTCTGGCTCACCTGATTGGACGTCATAGAGAGGGTGCGGTCTAGATCCTCCACCAGCTGTTTGAACGTGGGTCTCTGAGATGGGACGGCATGCCAGCAATCTCTCATCATCATATACCTGCAAAAGGAAGACAGGTTTAACAACTGTAATAAGAAACCTCTGGCATCATGACTGAAGATACAGCATTAAAACAGTCTTACAGTTCGTGGGTACACGTGGAGGGGCGGTCCATGCGGTGGCCCTCCTTTAGCAGTTTAAAGAGCTCCTCGACAGGGACACCTGGATACGGTGAGCCGCCAAGAGTAAAGATCTCCCACAGCAACACCCCAAAAGACCACCTTACATGCAAAGAATGACCATTATTAACAGACAACTGCATTGTGTATGTGAGTGAGTTTGAGAGAATATATTGAGACGTACACGTCACACTGATGGGTGTAAATGCGGTCGAACAGAGCTTCAGGCGCCATCCATTTCACTGGTAAACGACCCTGTGGAAGACACAAGCACTTCGTTCACTTACTCATCACCTGTTTGGGATTAAAGAACTGGTATATCTGCTTGTGACAAATGCTGCCTTCAAATCCTGCTGGGAGGAAACTGTAATTATTAGTGGTGTTTGCGAATAGTGTTGTCAAAAGTACAGATGTCGGTACCAGTCCATACTCAAAATGTAAAAATGTGACTATACCAGCATTTCTCGCTAGCATTTTGAGCACTGTTGTGTGATTCTCAAACACCTCTAATTGGCCATTGTGTTCACACGCTCAACAGAAATGTCTGTGATAGACTACGTCTATGAGCAGATATATTAGGGATCCACTGACAGACGTGGCTTTCAAACGCTCCCGTGTGTATCTGTGTTAGTGTTGGGTCGTTCTTGAACGATTCGTTCATTTTGAACGATTCTTTAATGTGACTCGGGAAGAACGAGTCGTCTCGGGGAGTGATTCGTTCAGTCGCGCATGCGCAACATCCTATAGGTTCTGTACTGGAATTAGTCAAGTAGTTCAGTTTCGAGTCTTTGGGTTTTTCCGAGTCGTTCGTTCATCACGTGACAGCCCCATAAGCTTTAACCAATGCAGTCTGAGCTAATCATAGACTGAAGGTAAACAATGAATTAATCTTTTCTGTTTCTTATAGCAGTTTTGTATTGTTTGTAGTGTGATCAACGTTTGCGTAAGTAGTAGACATATTAGGGAAGTAACACGTAACATTTTAAATATATTTTGCTAAAATGAACGAAATGACTCGAAAAAAGATTCGTTCATTTTGCTGAACGAGACTCAAAGGTCCGAGTCGGTAAAATGATCCGAACTTCCCATCACTAATCTGTGTAAGCGCTCGGTGAAGAGCATGAAGCGATGATCATTGTAGCTAATCACAGACAGATCTGTTGAGTGTGTGAACACAATGGCCAATCAGAGTGGTTTAAGAATCCGCTCAACATATCCGCACAGCGGACAAAAAAATCTGGCAAAAAATCCCATAGACTTCTATCCCATAGAAAACACAACATTTTGACCAAATTTGACAGGGTCCAAATTGACCAAGAATTTCGTAGAAACGTGTGGATCACCACATTTGAAGAGAATTCAATATAAATTGTGCTAGAACATACCTCACAATGGGGTATAGGTTCTACCCCTGGGACGCAAGATCCCCCCAAAGTTGCCCCATAGACATACTATGGTGAAGGAACTGAGCATGTTTTTCCTACTATCGTAACTTGCATTGGAATTTTGCATCAAACATAACTCTGGGGGTGGGCTCATTTTACGCCACGGTAAGCTCCACTCACATTTTCTTTACAAAATGTACATATCTAGTTATCAAAGTCAGTGTTAACTCAAAGTTGGTGTTCAAAGAAAATCCCACCGGTAATTATGACAAGAATCATCTCATAAAATACGATAATTCAGACAAGCAACATAAAATAAATCGCTTGGACAGGTTCATAGTAGGCCTGGGCGATAAAACGGTATCGATATTTATCGACGGTACACCTTCTTCGATATCGATAGAAAAAATGTTCGATATAGCGCACGATATAGGCACATGCTATAAGTGACGCAGACAGCACACACAAACGCGAACACATGCTGAAATGAGTGCTGTGCCTGCCTGTGATGAGGAGATTGTGAATAAAGAATGAATATTAGTCGAATTTAAAATAAACATTTGCATTTGAATGTTAGGAGTGCGTCAGGGAGCGTCATCAGTGGCGCGCGAGATGCAGTGATGATGATGTAAGTGACGTTGTTGCATTTGAATGTTTTGTTATTGTAGCCCATGAGACGTGCCGCTGCTGCGTTATTCATTCAAAATATTAAGAGAAATATAGAAGCTCAATGCGGAGAAGATATTGAATGGGTTAAAACCGAAACCAAGCCATTCACACGGATGCATATTCAGCGCATTTTTTAGATGGACAAATATGTCTGCTCCACTCGCGTCTCACACAAGAGATGTATAGAAAGCCATGCAAAGTTAAAACAGTTTAAACTTTTAGAAAACACGTCACAAATTTGTGGAGGTTTATTCCTTTTCACTGCATCTCATATATTTGAATGGTGCTTAGGCTCTTTGTATTAAGCAATGCATAAATACATTATGCTGTTTTGTTCATAAATAATTATGCAATTTACGAAATTATATTTGATTGTTATGAGTTAATTTAGACGTAATTTAGACGTTTTTATAGGAGTTACTTCCTTGCGTTGACAATTTAAATGCGCTGCATTATTTTGCTCATTGCGCCCTCCTGTGGCCTCGGAAGACAATTAGACCTATACAATAAAGACTTATTTAATCTGCATATAAAACATTAGAAATTAGATATTTGTTTAATTTTTGTGTTTGATTGTTTAAACAAAAAAAATATTTGTTGTCTGTCTCAATATATTTGTGTTAATTATAAATACAGTGGTTAAATTAAAAAACATTTTTCTATTGCTTTTTGTTTTAAAAAAGGTTATAAAAAATGTCAATAATTATCGATACCGAACGATATGAAACATTATATCGTTGATAAATTGTTTAGCTATATTGCTCAGCCCTAGTACAGCAATCAAAGACCAAATGAACATTATTTTATATTTAATAAAGTGACTTTTCTTATGTCTCATTCCAAAATCTTACATTGGTGGTCTTCTTGTAGTAATCAATATGATGGATGTCTCTGGCCAGGCCAAAGTCTGCTATCTTCATAACGTTATCTTCAGTTACCAGGACATTACGGGCAGCCAAGTCTCTATGAATACACTACAACAGAGAAAACACGCATGCATATTAATCAAGCAAATAATTAATCAAAGTCATATGTTAATTTGACAGATATGAGAACAGAAGCATTTGAGATGCCAACCTTCTTGGATGCGAGGTATTCCATGCCACGTGCCACCTGGTAGGCGCAGGACACCAGGTCTTTGATTGACATGTTCTCCACAGGCACCTGGTCGGGGTTGTAGCAGTACTCCATCCCAAGCGGACGACGCACACGCAGATACTCCCTCAGATTGCCCTTTGAAGCAAACTCCACAATGACGTAGAGAGGACCTGACAATGGACATATGAAAACATTTCAGTCACATAATTCTTGCTGGAATATAACACTGATCAAAATTAGTGGTTGAACGAAATGAGTTTTACAATGGCTAAGACTAATGAAGGTGTCTTGAGAGCAGGTTAGTGAAAAGCTATTATAATGCCAGTATTTCTATATATCATACAATATAATGACAGCAAATGTGATTTAAATAAACATGTATCTTACAACTTTTTAACATTAATTTTACAAAGATTGGGGTTGGTAAGATTTTTTTTAAAGTAAAGTCTCTTATGCTCATTGAGGCTGCTTTTATTTAAAATGCAGAAAAAAACTGTAATATTGTGAAATATTACTACAATTTAAAATAATGGTTTTCTATTTAATATATTGTAAAATGTAAGTTATTCCTGTGATGCAAAGCTGAATTTTCAGCAACATTGCTCCAGTCTTCAGTGTTACATGATCCTTCAGAAATCATTCTAATATGATCATTTGATGCTCAAGAAACATTTCTTATTATTATCAATGTTGAAAACAGTTATGTGGCTTCATATTTTTGTGGCAATGTGGCACATTTTGCAGGATTCTTTGAATAAAAGGCTCAAAAGAACATTATTTATGTGTAATAGAAATCTTTATAAAATAGCCTATAAAAACCTTTACGGTCACGTTTGATTAATTTAATGCAGCCTTGTTGAATAAAAACATATTTTTTTTCGTCCATAAATAAAAAGATCTTATTGAACCAAAATTTTTGGACAGTGTTTTTATCGCTAACTAAACCTATTAGAAACCTGTTTCATTATAAATCTGCAAATAAAGCCAAAATAAATAAAATATAAAAACTTTTTAAAAATGTGACAAGAAATGTTGACTTAGTAACTTACTGAAATCAAATCATTTTAAGTACTAAATTGACTAAAACGGAATTAAAAATGAAATCTAAATATAAATATATAAAAACTAATACAAATTAAAACATGACAAAAATACTAAAATTAAACTGACAACCCAAAATATAAAAAAAGCCATTTCAAAATATTAACAAATAATATAATAGTAAATAAATAATAATAAAAAAAATGTACTTAATTCACAATTTGTTTTTAACAAATTAATGTTTTATTTTATACTGAGGTAGCCTTGAAGAGGCCACTGTTTGTAAACTAGGATTTACACTAAGGAAGCTGGGTTTAATTTATGTAGCATGTACAATCACAATAGTTGGACTGATGACAACATCCTGTCCTTTTAAAGTAAAAAAGCCGTATTGCATTATCCCTAAACGTCTCCCTTGCCCACCCAACTCTCTCCCTCCTCCTTGATTCATCCTTACTCACCATCTTGTGTGCAGGCCCCCAGTAAGTTGATGATGTTCTTGTGTTTGCCAATAATCTTCATCATTTCCATCTCGGAGATGAGGTCTGACAGGTCCTTCTCTGTGGCGTCGGCTATAAAAGCAATATTAATGAACACACAAATATCTTAGTATGACAGGTCACGAAACCTTCAGCCTCTAAGCTGTGATGGACAAAACAAACCGTGCAGATGGGTCATTTTATTTATGCTTTCCTTTCTCATTTATTTCCGGTGTTGACTTGAAATCAACTTAACAGTATGCAACTTATTTAATGTGCGTAATCTGATGCATTTTTCAGTGAAACTCAATTCTTGGTAGAAAATAATGTAGAGCTAGACTTGATTTTAGTGGATACTAAAAAATTTGGCTGTGTGATTACTAGTATTTTTTTATAGAATAATGTGAATTAATGAATTGTGTACACCACAAGTCCAGGAACATTTATTATTTTGTTCAGATTAATTTAGTTTGTTACAATTTATAATTGTGTTGAGAAAAATACTGTCTATGTATGATGCATTACAGATCAGTAAGTGAGTCAGATGTTAATTAAGTGAATGAATCAAATGGATAATGAGAGTTTCGAAGTCTGTTGGTGAGTCTGTTTCACCAATTCAGCTACAGAATCAATTCATAAGAGTCATTTATTTGTGAATCAACCAACATAAATATGACAGATATGATTAATTATGCAGTAGTGCTGTATATTCAGTGATGCAGGGCTTGATGCAGGGCAGTGATGTTTTTATTGTAAACAAAGCTATAGCAATATGTAAAAATTAGAATAAAAACCTAAACTTAAAAAAAATGAAATATTGCCTTGGTAACTGAAATAAAAACAGTTTAAGTTGAAGTAATACAATTAATAAAAACAAACAAATAAATACATCTAAAAAGAAAATAACATTAAATCTATTTTAACCTTAAGAAAAGATTTTATCTATTAGAAAATTAAATCTAAATATGCACAACAAAATAAAACCCATGTACAAAATATAACAAAAGCATATAAGATTACTAAATGAAATGAAAACTGACAATATAAAATAAAAAAGCCAATTCAAAATAATTATTATAAAATCTAAAATAATAATAATAATTAATTATATTATTATAATAGTTTATAAATAATACTAAAATTATACTAATTCAGGAGACATCAGCACACAGAGAGTCAGAGTGTTTGCTAATGTTTGCGGGCATTCACTCGCTGAGGAGAGGATGGGAAACAGACAGAACCTGAATCAGAATAAACAGCTGCTCTGGTATGGTATGTGACACGAGAGCTCGATTAACATGCTTCAGGGTCAAGGTGAAATACAGGAGAAAGCTCAGCAGACCATCAGATTCCTCATGAGACACTCAATTCCAGACAGAGTTTGCTGGCGTACTTCCATTTTTACACCACACACACACAACTGTCGGCTAACAACGGCGGCAGAAAACACTTACATTTGAGCATCTTGACAGCCACTTTGGTGATACGACTGGGTTTGTCTTTATCCATCCCGATAGCCTCGGCCATCATCACCTGCCCAAAGCAGCCCTCGCCAAGCGGCTTCCCGAGAACCAGCCTGACACACAAACACACACAATATTAATCACTGTGTTGAATAACCAACATTTCTCCAGGCCATACTTCAGATGGACAACAAATGATGAGTACAGTGTGTGTATGTATGTGTTACCTGTCTCTGGCCACCTCCCAGCGTGAGTCCTGGGGCAGTTCATATTCGGAGACCCCTGACAGCATAGGGGAGCCGCTGGAGGACAGACGCGAGGGCCGGACCAGCATCCTACCCGAGTGCATAGATGAGCTGGAGTCCCCCCAGGCCACCCTGAAGGACCTACCAGTGAGATAGGATTCAAACCAGCGAAGCGGAATCCCTGTGATGCCCAGTGACAAGAGGGTGGACAGAAGAATCTGATGATTCACAGTATCAAAGGTGGCAGATAGATCCAGCATAATGAGAACTGATGATTTGGAATCAACTTTCGCAATCCGCAAAGCTTGAGGTTTTCTGTCAATAGTCTAGTGACATTTAAAGTCACTTTCAAACCAAGAAGCAATGAATCTGCATGACCAACTTGAACCTGCTATGACGCTTGTTGTATTCCTCAATTGTAAGTAAATGTAAATTCTAAATGACAATAAGCTTGATTTTATTACACATTATTTTCAAAGTTTTTTTTAAAGCCACATGAAAGCTTTGAAAAGTTGCGATCATATTTTACCGATACAGTAATTCTAATGAGTCCACATGAATGGCCATTTCTCATGAGGGCGAATGATTTCCCCTGCAGGTTTTGCATCGCGTTCAAGTTTGTCACATTAATTTAGAGTTGTTTGGTTTGAAAGTGACTTCATACATAACTGCAGGCTAAATTCAGTAATTTCAATAGGAATCCATGATCTGAATATTTGCAAATGATTTCCCCAAGCAGGACCTGCTATGACGCTTGTTGTATTCCTCAATTGTAAGTAAATGTAAATTCTAAATGACAATAAGCTTGATTTTATTACACATTATTTTCAAAGTTTTTTTTTTAAACCACATGAAAGCTTTGAAAAGTTGCGATCATATTTTACCGATACAGTAATTCTAATGAGTCCACATGAATGGCCATTTCTCATGAGGGCGAATGATTTCCCCTGCAGGTTTTGCATCGCGTTCAAGTTTGTCACATTAATTTAGAGTTGTTTGGTTTGAAAGTGACTTCATACATCACTGCAGGCTAAATTCAGTAATTTCAATAGGAATCCATGATCTGAATATTTGCAAATGATTTCCCCAAGCAGATTTCGCAGTTTTTTTTGTGACTTTTTTGCACAATTTCATATTTTATGGGGACAATTCTCACTATTCTGGCAAATTAGGAGTTTATTGAGACAACATTTGTAGTTAATAGCGAGCATTGAACTTTAAAATAAAATAATTTTTGTTTATTTATTATTTAATATGTATTTATTGCATGTTTGTTAAAAATAGCAAACAAACGTGGGATGGAGCTTAACAAAAGGTCAGCTGGAGAGGATACTTTGAACTGTAACCTTAATGACCAGCCTGTCTAAGAGGTATGAATATATACTAGTATCTGTTGGTTCAGAAGATTGAAGTATATCATATTAGGAGCAGGAGGGCTCTTTTTTTCTAGGTGTTTTTTTTATAAACAAACCTGAATGTACATATGCAATTCTTTGTAAAAGCACAAACGCACTGATGCACACACATACATGCACAAAGCAAAACAAAACCGAGATGCCGTTGTTCATGTGAGTGG
This sequence comes from Sinocyclocheilus grahami, assembly GCF_001515645.1. NCBI lineage: Eukaryota > Metazoa > Chordata > Actinopteri > Cypriniformes > Cyprinidae > Sinocyclocheilus > Sinocyclocheilus grahami. The sequence goes on along the minus strand of NW_015505865.1, from coordinate 135,411 downwards.
TGCATTGCAATGAACACAAACTCCTATTGTAGCATGATAATTACTTCTTTCATGGATCGGGTTTCATGGCACATTCTTCTACTTATGTGACTAGCAGGAGAAGGAAACCACTGCTCATGATACTTGGCAGCTCTCGCTTCGAGCTTAGGCCAAAAAATAGCCTTATGTAAACTCATATGAGACATTAAATTTGCAACACAAATACAAATGCAAATTGAGAGGAATGGCTTATCTGGGTGGATGGACAAAATCTGAGCGGGTATGCATTTCAGTATAAATGGAGAGCTAGGTTATGGGGGTAAAATTACATGAGAACTCTGGCTGATACAGATATTTTCTATGCTATTTGGTTGGTGTTTGTTTGCCCCAAGGCTCTGGTTCATAATACTGAGTTTCTTTCACACAATTCATGCACACAAAAGATGTTTTTGTGTCATGTATACATTTCACACAGCACACAACAATACACATGCAAATGCATCTCATTGACAGATCACTTCTCTTTGCCTTCTCTTTTAAAAAAATAAAATGAACAATCAAATATGAACATTGTAAAGTAAACATGAAGCTCAAATTCTAAAACTATTGTATTTACAAAATGGATTTTGTAATAAGACTTAAGCCCTCAATTTGCTGACTGCAACATGCAAATGCAAAAAAAAAAATCAACATTCAACAATGAGAATGAAATTTAATTCTATGTTGAATGTATTTAAGACAGACCGACAAGCATCTTGATAAATTTAATCTATTTAAATGTATTTAAATAGACTTACCCTCTAAGTGAGGCATTTATCAAAACTGAGCCAAAGAGGAAATGATATCAGCATAGTGCTTATGCTTAAAATCATGCTCTTTTGGATGCTTGTCCATTGTTCAGGCAAACAGAAATGTTAACTGGAAACAGGTTAATCTTAAAAAACTAGGAAAAGGGTTTTATAATATAAAAGTTTCTAATGGAAACAAAGCTTTGCCAAACCACTAGCCACAATATGTCATCTGTTCTCAGTTGTTATTTGTTATGCTTTACATAACATATTTTGAAGTTAAATTACAGTTTCTGATGTACATTGTGAGAATAATTAGAGATGTTCGTCCAACGTCACTAATTACGTCAGCAGTGTAAAACAAATTTTGTTAATGTGGCACTGGTCAATATTTATACTCTTAGTTTTCTTGGTACTAGCTACAACTACGTACTAAACATAACCTAAAACAAAATGAAGTCCAAGTAGTTAACTTGTATTACTTAGTACTTTCTTGTGAAAGTACACTGTAAATAGATAGTAAGTACATGTACTGTAAAATGCAATTCTTTACCAATTCCAGTCAGCCACAATTATTTGATTCCGCAAATGAATACATAACATGGGGTTACCAATATAAAGCAAATAGTATTCGGGTGCTCACGTGATCTCAACGTTATGTTAGTGTAAACGATTTTTCAAAAGTACTGTTCCTGTCTTTGAGTAAATATTTACTTTGTGCACCTCTAAAAAGTTCAGTTTTACTCCGAGATTGTGGGAGGTTTGGCTCCACTTTGATTCCATTTTTCTAAAGAAAGACCAGAAACATGTCATTTTGACATGCTTCGACTGACATTTCGAGTGTCAGTCAACACCCAGATGAATAACAAAACCACAAAGCAGACACAAAGGGGTTGAAGAATGGTGCGGTTCACAAAGAATATGTTTGCATTGTTATTTGCTACAAAACCACTGTATTGCTTGTAATGAAAGTGAACACAAGAGGAAGTGTTTACTGGCAATGACAATGGGACTCTGAGGCCAATTTAATAGCTTAAAAAATATTTATGACATTCACATGCTAGGATTCGCTAACATACTCCATTTAATGGGTTATTTCTTTTATTGCAAATTCTAAAATGTGTTTTTGTCAAACTGATTTCAATTTAAACAACTGGACATGAGTCATATTTATGATAAGTGAATGTCCACTATTTGCTAAAAAGTCAATTTCAACAGAACATTTAAAAGGTTAAAAACAATATTTTGTGTTTTCCATTAAGCCCAACCTTTGAACGAATTATTGTTCTGGAATGGATTTTATGGAAAACAACGAAGTGATGTGACCAAATTCAACCCACAGTGTGAACTGCCGCTGTTAAACAGAGAGAAGAAACCAGCAACCAAAAGGAGCACCACAAGATACCTTTATAGACAGTCAACCATGCAGAGTGATGGGAGTGGCCGATAGAGTTTCCAGCCAAGCAGGTGTACTCTCCAGAATCCTCTAAAGACACATTCCTGATCTGCAGTACCTCCATCTCCTTATCCGTGGTGTTGATGCCTGCCGTCTATAGACAAAAGAACCACAGAATGAAGCCGGAGAGCTCCGGGAAAACCCACCAGAGGAGAGAGAGAGAGGTTTTGGATAAAGAGTGGTGAAGATTTGACATCATAAGAGAAAGGCGTTGGAGAAACACCCTTCAGCACCCTTAAGGAAATCAGGACTGCTCCCTGATTGGACCCTTCCATGACCCTGCTGACAGATTTGTGGTTAGCTGGAGAACGGAGTGCACGGCTCCACCTGCTAGAGACCCAACACCTGAAGATGAGGGCGACGTCCACCCCCTCGCCACCCTAGAGTCCATCTCGACATGCACAAGACGGGCCACATGGAACATTACCCAGCAGAGACTGAACTGTATTGCTTTCACATACGCACGCATTCAGAAAAGAAGTGATGATAATCAGACAGGGAGGAGAAACTAAGGGATTAGAAAGGCTCATTAAAGAATGTCTGACATAGAAAGAGAAATATGTGCGAGTCAGGATGCAAAAGGTACTGGAACTTCACTCACTGGAGCGATACTATAGTACCTATTGAATTTGCTATCCAAGTGCTGTCAATAAATCAAGAAAATATTGGTATGCGCTATTTTGAAAATTGTGGCCATCTTCAGAAGCGAGTACTGTTGGCCAGATACGATTACACAAAGGCTAGGAAAAATAACAAGAATTTCTGCGATTGATGTGGACAGTTTAAAAGGGTTTTCCTTACTTCCTGTAAGCTCACGTTATTTTGGGGCAACTTGCTCTACTGGTTTCCACCAGTCCACAAGGCACTGCTTTCCAGTTATGGTATTTTGCCCCCTGCATTACTCTCCTTGGAAATTAATTGCACCTAACAAGATTTAATCACGATTAATTGTAGAAAACTAGAAGATATTTTGAAGAATGTTGCCCCCCCCGACTTGGTACTATGGAAGTCAATGGAGCATGTAGGGTGAGTTGAAATTAGTTGAATCATTACAGATGATGAAATATTGTAAACTCTTAACCATAATAACTATGTTATTATTAACTCATTCCCCACTAGCATTTTTAAAAAAGCTGCCAGCCACTGGCTGCATTTTTGAAGATTTTCACAAAACATTCATGGGCCCAAGAATATTTTGTTGTATGAATATTGAACATGCAGTATATTAAAAGAAAGAAAAGTGCCTCTGCTTTAAAAAAAGGCATTAAGTTTCATAAAAAAAAAGCAACATTTTGAACAAAAAGCTGAGAAAATTGTGCCTTTGTCAAAAGACTACATCCAGATTCAGACCGATAATCAAAAAATAGATGGAGTAGATCAAGTCCATTAACACTCCAATGCTTACACAGTCCACTTCCTGGGTCAACGTTTCATTTGGTAACATTAGGCAGATTTGATTTATAGGCTTTTTATTGTTTGATGATTGCATTATTGTATATATGTATCTGCTTACATATGTGATCGCATATTTCTGCTTCTTCTTCAATTGAGTTTTGAACCAGAGATTTTGTACTCTTTAAGATGATGTGTAATAGCACCTCCTACTGTATAAAGCTGGAAAATTCCGTCAATGCAGGGAAGCCTCATCTCAAATTATGGAAAATTCCATTAACGGTGGGGAGAGGATTAATTGACATAGACAACACTGAAGCACTTCAATCAAATGTTTAGGTTGACTGGTTAAATGTTTTTTACCTTTAAGATCCGAACATATGGCAGTCCATCAGGGCCAAATCTACTTCCGTTGACCACGATGTGCTTCAGCCACTGGATGTGTGGCTGAGGATCGCTGAAGACTTTACATTCAAACTCCACATCACTCCCCACCACTACTGTACGGTTAGCAGGCAACCCCGCCTGAAGAATCGGCCTGTGCGGTGAACGCTCTGAATAAAACACACAAAAACACTGTACGCAGTTAGTATGGTGGAAATGACCCCAATTAACATAAGTTATTTTTAATCCTTTTCCCCTCTTAAGAAATGAAAATTGGAATCTGCATTACAGCAAATGGGATATTCAACAGATGTTCAATAAACATTAATATCACATAGCCTGCAGGAAGCAGCCTCTTTAACATGCAGGCTAAACGTTTATTATAATTGCTGTAATTTGGTGGAAATGAGTGGAACTGTTATTTTAAGCCACAGCCCATCTCTCTCAGGGCTTCTGAATAAAAGTCTGTGAATCTACAGACAATCTGGCACTGGCTCTCACTGTGAGCAATGGTGGAGTCCAGAGGTGTTCAACATTTTACAACACTGTAAAGAAAACAATATATAGCTGTTTTAACGACGTATTTGTGCTGCCTTCAAATGGTATGTTTAATCAACTCAAATATCCAAGTTGCCACTTAGTACAACTTAATCTTTCAAGTTGACTAAACTTAAAACTTTAAGGCAGCATGAACACTAACACATTTTTTTGTTCTTGATTATACAGGTGCATGGAAGGAAAAAGTGTGGAAGAAAAAGATGCACAACCAACCGAGAGAACCGCAGCCTTATGAGGATTGTCAAGCAAAATCGATTCAAGAATTTGAGTGAACTTCACAAGGAATGGACTGAGGCTGGGGTCAAGGCACCATGAGCCACCACACACAGACGTGTCAAGGAATTTGGCTACAGTTGTTGTATTCCTCTTGTTAAGCCACTCATGAACCACATACGACGTCAGAGGCGTCTTACCTGGGCTAAGGAGAAGAAGAACTGGACTGTTGCCCAGTGGTCCAAAGTCCTCTTTTCAGATGAGAGCAAGTTTTGTATTTCATTTGGAAACCAAGGTCCTAGAGTCTGGAGGAAGGGTGGAGAAGGTCATAGCCCAAGTTGCTTGAAGTCCATTGTTAAGTTTCCACAGTCTGTGATGATTTGGGGTGCAAAGTCATCTGCTGGTGTTGGTCCAATGTGTTTTTTGAAAAC
>NW_015505865.1:118210-129873 GCF_001515645.1 Sinocyclocheilus grahami | reverse complement strand
TCTCTATGGGGTATTGTCAAGAGGAAAATGAGAAACAAGAGACCAAAAAATGCAGATGAGCTGAAGGCCACTGTCAAAGACACCTGGACTTCCATACCACCTCAGCAGTGCCACAAACTGATCACCTCCATGCCACGCCGAATTGTGCCCCTACCAAGTATTGAGTACATGTACAGTAAATGAACATACTTTCCAGAAGGCCAACAATTCACTAAAAATGTTTTTTTTATTGGTCTTATGAAGTATTCTAATTTGTTGAGATAGTGAATTGGTGGGTTTTTGTTAAATGTGAGCCAAAATCATCACAATTAAAAGAACCAAAGACTTAAACTACTTCAGTCTGTGTGTATTGAATTTATTTAATACACGAGTTTCACAATTTGAGTTGAATTACTGAAATAAATGAACTTTTCCATGACATTCTAATTTATTGAGATGCACCTGTATTATATTAAAATGTACATTTTGCAATCAAATGAACTTATTTTCTCTACATTTAAACGAAAAACACAGAAAAAAAGTTAAAACAAAAGAAATTAGAAATGAAGATATGCTTCAATTGCATGTTTTTCCCGTACATTTCCTCCTCTTATGGTATGGCATGGCAGGCCAAATCAAAGGTCATCAGGGGCCAATTATGGCCCGCAGGTCCTGGTTTGGGCATCTTGTTGTAGTTGGTATGCAAATCTGTATGCAAATCTGATATTCGAAATCTAAAAACAACTACATTTCTCAATCTCCGTGGCTGCACAAGAATAATACATTCAGCATCAAATACACCCCTAACATGCACACTTTGCTCTTCATTTTGTGGTACTAGGAGAAAAGAAAAATTAACGTGCCCAATGCATCCATTGCATTTTGATCAAAACCACATCCCAATTTCAACCACTTAACTCCTAAGTAGGACCTTCCCAAGAGGACTTGGCACAAATGGAAGAAATGTGTGAGTGTCTTCTGCGTGAGTGTCTTCTCCATGCCAAATTCAAACAGTCTTCTCATGAATGTGTATGGATGGTGCAAATGATGTCACAGCGAGCTCCATCTTCATGGGTGTAGCACTGATTTATTTGCTACTTAGTGAAGGCATCAATCAAATCCACGTTAGCCAATCAGTGTTTAAATTACTTTATTCCAAATATTCTGATCTCATCTTAAACCACTAACCACGTCTCTAACTCATCCATGGCATCAAGTAAACACAAAATCCTCACAATTAAAAGAACCAAAGACTTAAACTACTTCAGTCTGTGTGCATTGAATTTATTTAATACACGAGTTTCACAATTTGAGTTGAATTACTGAAATAAATGAACTTTTCCATGACATTCTAATTTATTGAGATGCACCTGTATTATATTAAAATGTACATTTTGCAATCAAATGAACTTATTTTCTCTACATTTAAACGAAAAACACAGAAAAAAAGTTAAAACAAAAGAAATTAGAAATGAAGATATGCTTCAATTGCATGTTTTTCCCGTACATTTCCTCCTCTTATGGTATGGCATGGCAGGCCAAATCAAAGGTCATCAGGGGCCAATTATGGCCCGCAGGTCCTGGTTTGGGCATCTTGTTGTAGTTGGTATGCAAATCTGTATGCAAATCTGATATTCGAAATCTAAAAACAACTACATTTCTCAATCTCCGTGGCTGCACAAGAATAATACATTCAGCATCAACTACACCCCTAACATGCACACTTTGCTCTTCATTTTGTGGTACTAGGAGAAAAGAAAAATGAACGTGCCCAATGCATCCATTGCATTTTGATCAAAACCACATCCCAATTTCAACCACTTAACTCCTAAGTAGGACCTTCCCAAGAGGACTTGGCACAAATGGAAGAAATGTGTGAGTGTCTTCTGCGTGAGTGTCTTCTCCATGCCAAATTCAAACAGTCTTCTCATGAATGTGTATGGATGGTGCAAATGATGTCACAGCGAGCTCCATCTTCATGGGTGTAGCACTGATTTATTTGCTACTTAGTGAAGGCATCAATCAAATCCACGTTAGCCAATCAGTGTTTAAATTACTTTATTCCAAATATTCTGATCTCATCTTAAACCACTAACCACGTCTCTAACTCATCCATGGCATCAAGTAAACACTTTATATTTGCAATGGATCATTTAACACGCACCATCAATGGAGTCCACGTGCCTGTCCTTGACAAGTACACAGACACTCACACGCAAAGTGTAAAGCCACCCGTTATTTCGGTTCATTTCAGAGAAGTAATGGTAACCATTAATGATACTGCGCCAAAGCATTAGCCCATTTGCATCTGATTGACTCGAGTATACATTGCAGTGATTCTGCGACCCTCCCTTGGGAATCATTTGCCATCTCCTGTGCTTTGCTAAAAAAAGTGAATCGATTTAATCAGAGGTTTAGCAATAAATCACTGCAGCTGAGCTAGTGGGGAAGGGAAGGCCAACACAATTTGCTCATCCAAAGAACGACGACAAAACATTTTGAACTTGGGGGGAAAATGACATTTAAATTAAACCAAATTTCAAAATGTTGAGGTAAGACGAAAAAAGAACCATGACTGACCGACTACGTCCAGCTGGTAGGTGTGATTGATGCTGCCGTATTTGTTTTCCACCAGGCAGGTGTAGTTGCCTTTGTCTGACGGTACCACCGACTCCATTATGATGGTCCACATGCGCTCTCGAACCTGCGCAATAAAATCAAAAGGTGAAAAAAGTGTAGACCTAAATGCAATTAAAGTTATTGCATATTGTAGGAACTATTTAGAAAAAAAGTAAGTAAGTAAGTAAAACTCTTCAATTATAGGCTTCTATAGACAAAATCTTGCAGCCCAATGTAAAAGCAGAAAACTTCAAGATGCATTAGAGTGCTGATTGTCTTTTAAGATAATTTCAGTGAAAGGCTGAGGAAGTTTGAGAGTGAGTTGGCAGCAAATCCCCATCAGGTCAGTTTAACATCAGTCAGGCACGAGATCAGAGCCATGGAGAACAGTGTGTTTCCTGGTGGAGAGTGGGAAATGGGCCACTCCATGTCCACTAATACAGGCCTATTCTCAAGCCAAAAGCCCTATGAACTGCCAGAAAACATCAAACTTCAGTCTATTAAAAAACATATGTTTGCTAAGCAACATGGACCTCTACAAACCAGCAGAGTTTCAATAAATATATACTTTTATTAAAATATTTGCAATATACTTATGCACTTTAAGTACATTATATTATTCATGGCAGATATTCACAACATTTTTGTTATTTGTGAATGTTTGTCATGCAGTTAAATGTGGCTTCAGAAGCACAGAAGTGTAATGTTATGGTACTTAATATTGCTTTTTTTATCCTTGACCACTATCTCATTATGTGTTTCACAGAAATATGAAATGTAATATGGGTTTGGAATGACATGAGGTTGAGCAAATTATGACAGGATTTTCATATTCGGGTGAACTAAACCTATAAAGATCCAGCAAACACAGCAAGTGTTCTCTGCCGTAACAGCTCTTCTTGATTGAATGAGATTTAGGCTGTGCAAAATTATTAAGAGGTTACGGCTTTTGGGCCTACAGAACCCCAGATGTGAGCTGCTACACTCACAGTCTGCCTGACTTCCTTTTCACAGTCACTTAATGTGAATGAACAAGTCTGTGCCAGACTCTTGTTAAACAAAAGAAACCACGAGAGACTGGGAAGAGTGTCGGGGGAGGTTGCTATGAAAAGCTGCAGGGCCCCTTAACGGAAGCCCCTCACGCTCCTGGAGCTCAAAGGCACGTTTGGATGAATCTATGTATGCATTACTATCGCTAGGATTTGGCTCGGTTAAAAAATATAAATTAAAAATTAAAATTAAAAAGAGAGCATTTTGCTGAGTTACAGTATATTCAAATGTTTTTATAAACCATGCTGATGCACGTTTACTGTGTGTGCGTGCATGTGTATATGCATTGCAGTGGCCTCAAACACACTCCAGATGGTAAAGTGTGTATGCGGTAAGGAGAGGAAGAGGACTAATGTCTCCCAGCTGGAGAACACCTTGATGAGAAACACAGACACTACAGGTCTACAATGACACAAACAGAAAACTGCAGAAAATATCACTTGAATGTTCATGTAAAAGAGAGTAGAATGAAGAAAGAAAAATGTAATTAAAGAAATATTTCAACCCCAAAATTAAGATTTCGTCATTATTTACTCGTTTACTCATGTTGATTTTCTAACCCAGAATTCTGTTATTTTTAAGAGAAATTAAGAATTTTCACAAAAATCTTTACACAGTTTATTTTATAGGTAAATAAATAAAATCACCTATGTCTCAAATGGACCATTGACACTCTATCTACAATCTCAATTGGGAGTGTCAATGGTCCATTTGAGAGATAGGTGGCGGTAATGCACTTATAAGTTTGCGATCTTTAAGGTCTCCGCCTTAAAGCAAGAAGAAGACGCCTCAGGTGCCTGCTGTTGAGAACGCACTCAGGAGGACGTGTCGCCGCTCAGGACAGTTCGGACATTGCGTGAATCAGAGGTAAAAAAACGATATAAATACTATTCAGTTTCTTGCACAGACCGATCATTTGTGTCTTTACACATCAATGTATCGTCACGAGTTGCAGGGTTTAATTTGGTTTTGTTTGTGTATGTTTTTTTTTACTCTCAAAGCCGTGATTCCCATTCACCTTTATTATCAGACTGACAGACTGCAACGGTTTGTGTTAAAAATCTTTGTTTGTGTTCTACTGAAGAAACAAAGTCACCTACATCTTGGATGCCCTGGGGGTAAGCAGATAAACATTTAATTTTTGTGAACTATCCCTTTAAAGATCCTGAGCATTTAAAGTGACAGAAACGTTAAAAAGGGCATTTAAACGACAAAACTGCAGCACAAGCTTATAATAATCAGTTACTGTGCATTGGGTGTGGATGCTAAAATAGTTATCATTATTGTTAACTTTATAGTTAGCTTTCTTGGTGTTGAACAGGCCTTAAGGCTATCAAACGGAAGCTCAACTGTGATTGCTTGATGCACGAGAGCCAATGAGGTTGACCATATTTGATGTGCTCTAGGTTTGTGCATTGATCAATATTTACATTACTGTGCAGAAGTCTTAGGCCATTAGAATTTTCACCAACAAAAAATGGTTTTAAGCCAGTTATTCCTATCTTTTGCTGTAGTGTGTCAATTTACATTTCCAAACATTACTTTTGCCATTAATTATAATAACCCAGTGAGATTTTTGTATGCACAAGGAGTCTGACAATAGCCAGTGCTCCACACAAAGACAGACTGAACTGAGACTAAATCCAGAAGACTATGGCAATGACTCTAAGACACTTGAAGAAACCTTCCTGCAAAACTACCTGAAACTCTATGCACAGGTGTACCAAGCTTTTTTAAACGCAAAGGGTGGTCACACCAAATATTGATTTGATTTAGTTAATAGCAGTTAATTGATAACTAAAATCTATTTATGACATTATTTTTCAAAGGCATCCTCACTTTACAGCATTTTAATCAAGTGCCCAAAACCTTTCACAGTACTGTAACTTTGCAGGTAGGTTTCTTCATGCATCTTGGAGACGTCGCCACAGTTCTTCTGGATTTAGTTTATTTTCATTCAATTTTGGTGAAATATCTATTTAAGTTCTTTGAACAACTTTTTGTTTTTGGTCCTTTTTAGAGCTTGGCAAAGGTAAAAAATATTTTCATATGGACAACAGATGCATGAAGAAAATTATATTTTTATGTTCCACAACAATATAGTACTTGGAAAAATAAATTCCAAAATGAATTAATTTTAAATTAAAACATTATTGTGCATAACTAGAACAACTTTGGGCTGAACTACACATTTCACAAGTGTGAAACAAGTGAAGTGAGGCTGAAACTCAAACAAAGCACCACTACTAATGACACTTTGCTACGGAATCAATTTAAATGTTTTGTTACATTGGGTCTGTTGGCATTCCCGATCAACATGGTCAAATGAGTAAAAGGACAGAGTTTATTCTTATCTGTCGGAGCACAACCAGTTGTGTAAAATGAGGACAGCCAAGCAAGAGTAGGCCACCTCCACCAGAAACCCATGGCTCCAGTGTCTGCCTTCCAGGCATGGCTATTCAGCCTCTGTCATGCTACAGTGAGGTGTCTGGAAGACCTATCTGTTGAGGGCGGAGTGCCCTTTTAACCCCCAAACCAGAGTTGCTGAACTGGAGTTAGGTAACCAAGATGTTGTATGTTTCATGATTTTAATGGGTTGTAGTGTAGTGCCCTCACCTTATAGCCTCCTATTCGCTGGTCTTTCTTAAACTCTTTGCTGTTCTTGAGCCATTTGAGTGTTGGTGTAGGGTTACCATTTGCCCGACAACGGAATTTAACGGTTTTGCTGGCGGGCACAGCGTGGAGCTTCTTCTCCATCTGATCAGGCTGAGCCCAGACAGGTGCCATTGCTGAACGACAGACAGAAAGCACATAAAATAATATTGAGAAAGTTAGATTGGTCATTCAAAACCAATGTGAACAATACCAAGGCCATGACTATTTAAAACAGTAATCTAAAGTGGCAGCTCAACGTGTGCGAGATTTGGGTAATGGCTGCTGGTTTCGCTCCTTTTGCCTTGCTTGATAATGCCCTTGGGACTCAAAGAATAATCCATCAAAAGAAATAAAGACTTTGAGTCTAATGAACAAAGGCACATTCCACAAGACGGCTGTGGTTTATAAGACAAAAACATGCACTATTTCCTGTTATAATTCCTGCTTTAAAGTAAAATCCTAACAATTTCTTGAGGAACTGATACTGTTATTGACATTTGCAGCTCTTTGAGTCAGAGTTTGGAGCACAGAGATTGACTAAGAGAGGAGGGCGACTCACGAAGCAGTTTCTGGTCACTTGATAGCTTGGCCTCCTCTGAGGAAGACTCATCTTCTTCATCGTCTTCTGAGGAAGCCAATCCATCTGATCGAGAACAAAAATGTAGGTTAAATGTTTTGTTGTAAACAATATGAAAATCAACCAAAATCATAATTTCTCACCTGTAACGTTGACATTGAAGTAATCTGTATGGTTGCTGTTGGGTCCCTGAGCAAAGCAAGCATACAGACCAGAGTCGGCCGGCTCTACTGTTTCAATCTCCATCTGATGGTTGCGCAGGCGGGTGTGCTCTCCGTCAACCAGGGGAACGTGGTCCTTAGTCCAGGTCACTTCCTGTATCTCCTCGATACCTTTACAGCTCAGCTCCAGTTTGTCCCCCGGATACAAAGTGTACGGCGTCAGCTCGACCAGGGCTAACACTAAGAACAGGATGCAAATTTGTTAGGCTTAATAAAATAATTAGGGACATTTAATAGAGATCTGGGGCATAATTTGTGCACCAATTAAAAAAAAAAGTTTAAATAATTGCACTAAATTAACTGTCCTAGTTAAATAAATCAATTTTCTTTTTATAAACTGAATGCTTCTATATACACTAATACAGCAATTCCATTTAGTCTCCATGCACACTTGCTATACAGTAGACATTTGAATTTTATTTAAATTATAGCATTTATTTGATCTGTTACTGAATCCAGGGGCAAGATTCGTGACATATTCTTAAGAATGAAATTTTGCTATTTGCTTATCATTTTCTAACTTAAAAATAAAGTTAAGAATATTTCATATTCTCAGAAACGTTTCTTAAGAATGCTCTTTTCTTTCGCTCCGGCTGGACACGGCATCAACAGTATGTGAGGGGCGTAACATTTCCGTCACACGCTTGAGGTATTCGGCCAATCACAACACACTGGATAGCTGGCCAATCACAGCACACCTCGCTTTTTCAGACCGATGAGCTTTGTAAAAATCGACGCGTTTCAAAAAGGCGGGGCATAGAGGAGAAACAATAATGTACAGTATGTGGAAAATAATGTGTTTTTTGAACTTTAAACCGCATAAACAAATTTCATTACACCAAATACACAAAATAATGTTCTTTTTAGCAGCATCATATGACCCCTTTAAGATTGTTCTAAAGACAAGACCTAAAAAAAAAATCCTAAAAATCACCATAAACAACCCCAAAGTTCCTATGCTAAAGTTAAAATAACCTCCAAATTTTCTTAAATCTCCAAACGCAAGATATTTAAAATTCACTAGGTTGTTTTAAATATTAAGCATTACACTAGTCAAACAATATGTATCACTATAACTAGGGATGTGCACAAGTACTCTGAAGTGACACTAATCATTGATAATGTAAACAATGACTGATCATGATTAGAGATTGACCGATGTATCGGCCAATAATGCTTCACTATCGGCCATCGGCAGATTGTTCAAAATCAGCCGATGATCAGGGCTGATTATATCCTGTCAATCAAAAGGCGGTGGAAAAATGTGTCAGACTGCATCTCATACGGTGTGTGAAGAAAATCTCTCTGTTGAATTTAGGGCTGTCGAAATTAATGTGACAAAACGCATTAACAGTTAAAAATAGCGACATTAAAGCAGGCTTTATTTGACCCTATGAATCACCCCTAATTCAAGCCAGGGTTGCCAGATCTGCACCTCAGTTCAAGCAGCAGTCTGTTCCACTGTAAGTTATATGCGCAAAATAAACATGAAAAAACATCAGAAGGTATGTTCAAAGATACAGTATAGCTTACTGAAATGTATCATGTCTAATGTAATCGCTCAATCAGTTTCAAATGCGGAAAGATGCCTATAAAACAGATTGTGAACAGTATGTCACTTAAAGGGTTAGTTCACCCAAAAATGAAAATTAGCTTGTGTTTTACTTACCCTTGAAACAACCTAGGTGTATATGAGTTTCTTCATTCAGATGAATCCAGTCGGGAGTTATATTAAAAATTGTCCTGGCTATTCTAAGCTGTCATTGCAGTCAGCGGGTGTTGCAGTTGAACAGTCCACAAGTCGTCAAATAAAGCTTGCGCATTCATAATAAAACCTGCCGCAGACTGCTTCGAGGGATGAATAAAGGCCCCCTGTAGCAAATCCATGAGTTTTTGTAAGAAAAACATCCATATTTCAAACGTAATAAACACTTTTCTCTCCCTTCCGTTATCGGTCATACGCGGATTCGTTCCAGCGGAAGGCGTATGACGTATGTGCAGCGCGCACGCCTCTGATATATGCTAGTCTCACGAGTTTGTTTAATAGGAGCAAAGGAAGCAAAGTTTCCTTACTTTAGCAAAGGAAAACCAGTCTCTTCTTGGTTTATATCGAAATCCTCAGACATTTTTCTTTGCAAATCTTCGGTTTGTACTTCTAATTTGTGACCGGCGTTTTGTTTTGTTCTCTCTCCGCATTCGTCACTAATCACGCAACGTTGCGCGTCTTACGTCATCCGTTTCAGAGTATGAAAGTCAGCGGAAGTGAGAGAAAAGTGTTTATTACGTTTGAAATATGGATATTTTTCTTACAAAAACTCATACAGGGGGCCTTTATTCATCCCCCGGAGCCGTCCGCGGCACGTTTTATTATGAATGCGCGCGCTTTATTTGACAACTTGTGAACTGTTCAACTGCAACACTCGCTGACTGCAATGATAGAGCTTGGAATAGCCAGGACAATTTTTAATATAACTCCGACTGGATTCGTCTGAAAGAAGAAAGTCATATACACCTAGGATGCTTCGAGGGTAAGTAAAACACAAGCTATTAGGTGAACTAACCCTTTAACGTGGCATTTACCTCCGCAAAGTAAGTTAATCCACTGTTCACAGTTCATTAGTTAGCTATAAAACAACACTAAAGAGGAGCTTTTTTTTAACTTATAACTATATATGTATGCTTGAATAAATCTGGAAGACTAAGTGCAAATGAGCTGTAAAGACATATTTTTAGTTGAGTGTAGCTATGATATCTGAAAATAAATAGCAGTGGAATATAATAGCGGTGTTGTTAATTTTAACCCTTAATACTATAGTAATGTGCCAAATGATAGGGTTCCATCGGTTAGCATATCGGTATCGGCAGAGAAATTAAGTTTCGTGCATCTCTAGTCATGATTATGCTTGATGTGAGTTTTTGCTGAATTTGCAATCCAGTAACAACTCTACCGAAACGAGTCAAATAGGAATCTCACAAATAAATGCAATAAACCTTTCCATCTTGGGACAGGCACTCCTATCAAAATATATGTTGTGTGCTTCATATTTTTATGCAATCTGCAGAAAGTGCAAAAAGACGGCCTTGAGGTGTTTTACATTTAGCTGATCAGCGAGCTTTCAACAAGAACCACCATACAATCAGGTTTCCTTAGGAAAACATTTGAGAACTTATTTTTTTAAAGGTCCCATATTGTCAAAACTGAAATTTCATGGCTTTTTTAACGATAACTGAGGTCTAGGGGCTATTTAACTACCATATAAGTTACAAAACTGACAGTCCACGAACTGTTGTGACTTCCGTAAAAAGTTGACGTCAGAACTACACAGTCACCGCCTTCAGTCACCACCCCGAGCACCGCCCACCGTCCCACTCTCCTTTTGCCAACCCCCCCGACAACATCGCGTCCATGCTATTGCTGAGCAACAACAACACGGAAACATGTCGAAAAGGTTAACTTTAACCATGAAACTAGATCGGTCGACATGTATATACATTTAAATTTCAGCAGGCAACTATTTTTACAGCTACATTATTGTTCCAGCCACAATTAATCACAACAATGTAAATACAATTACAAATGATTATATATAAATCGTCAGTTTGTTGTTTTATACACATGCACACAGACATAATTTCATACACTACATAGTCGTGAAATGCAAGAAACATAGACATATGGCAAGAAATCTGTGGACGCGCCCATAACAACAAAAGACAATACTTCATTGAACCTTTTCTGATAAGAAGTGTGCGCTGCAAACGCGAGCATTTTTGATGATCCTTTCTGTCCAGTCTGCTCGTTTTATTGTGTTTAACCACAGCTCTCGTCGTTTTTTTTGTCTGGCAGTGGCAGTAGATATGCGATCAAATTTCAATTTGAGGCTTTATTACGTCGATTCTGGCACCCAACATCACAACAAGATGATATTTTAAGCTCCTTATGTAGCCGAATCTGCTCTGGTTTGAATGGGCCGCCTCCAGCTTCCCCTTTGTTTTCCTGCCTCTAGCTAGCGCTGTGACTCAGAAAACAACAGGCCAATCAGAAGAGAGGCTCATGAATATTAATTAGACAGGCCAAAATCGACCTGTTCTCTGCAGAGCTCCTGAGAGAGGAGCTGTAAAAATATATTGAGATGGTTTTTGGTACTTATACCGCAAATATATATTCTTAAGGACATCAAGACTTAAAATAAAACTCCAGAAAGGTGTAAAATATGTGACCTTTAAGAACTGTACTGTTCTTATGAACATCATGGAATTTATCTTCCTAACTTTCATCTAAAGAAAAATGGTAATCGAGCCCCAGAACATTAGTCTCTGGCATCCTACAGATGAGCAAAAACACCTTCAACCGTCTATCAAAGATCCCACCTCAGTCACTCCTAAATCAAATCTGTGTTTGAATTAGTCAAGGGCCAATTGTCAGGCCAATTCTGAGATGGAGCTGAAATTTGATTATGGGATGCAAGGTCGGGGGCACTGCCTCAGACACCACCATCTGAGCCCACCCGTCGTTTCTGACGACCAGTTTGGGGGGGGGGGGGGGGGGGGAAAAAAAAATA
>NW_015505865.1:108783-118060 GCF_001515645.1 Sinocyclocheilus grahami | reverse complement strand
TTTGGGGGCCCGGTGGGGGGGGGGGGGGGGGGTGTAAATATAATTACACTGATTCATTGTCCATCAACATTATGTCACGCGTCTGCACCTTTCAAGCAACTGGCCGTACTCTTTTAAAGGGGGACTGCTTCTTAGAGTGGTGTACTGGAGAATTATCCCTGTTGGGGGTTCTTTCTAAAAGAATATACTGATGTTGTCAAAAAGCACATACTGACACCATATGCTAATTGTGACTCTTTACTAACAGTAAGCCGAGGTGAGATTTTCACATTTACAAAACAAATGGTGACTGCTTCATATTCAAATGGAAATTGGATTAATTTCCTTTCAATAACAATGCATTTGATTGCCGAAGGCATCTGAATGTTTCCCGTAAAAGATGCGTCAGGACTTGATGATTGTTCAAAAAAGGTCAAATTTCTATGAAATCCTGCCACCCGCTGAAGACGACATTTACACTATTGTTTGGAAATGTGAGTAAATCTAAAGAAACAATGCATGGCCTACATCCTACCGAGTCACTGTGGTAAAAAGACACAAAAAGGTGAATGCAAAGAAAATTTCTTCTGAAAACTCTGGCAAAGGTCTATGGTTGTGAAAAAGCATTAATTTAAGTATTATTTTAAGGAAAGAAACTGCTTTGTTGATACCGGTATGCTCATTACTGACACATTTTTAATAGTAAACAGAGTGCAAACATAAGCCAGGTTTCCTCTTAACTAGTTCTGCTGTAGTAACTCCACCCATCACTACCATTAACTCTGCTAATAAAGGCAAGCGAGCGAGAGAGAGGCCTATAGCAGCAGGTTTTTGGGCTGGTATCCATGGTGACCTCAGTAGGGTCTAGTTAAGGTATTTCCTGCTTCGCATGTGTCTAACAGGCTCTTAATCCTGACAGGAATGGGGGCCAGGGAAGGATCAACTTTCCCCACCAAAACACTCCAGAAAAGAATAAAGGAAGGAGAAAAGAAGATGAGCTAGCATAGTCTTATTATTTAGATACAAAAAAGAAGCAAGATATCATACTTCTCAATGTTGGATTGTTTTCAAGGTTGGCAAGCCAATTTTTATATACCTTGAAATCTATACTACAAAAAAAAAAGGCAATTGAGCATTTGTACACTTACTGTTCAGGAAAAAATATTCAGGGTTGATACATGCAATTTTTTTGACTGTACTAAAGCAGAAAAATACCATTTGTTTGCAGATATTGTTTTTTTTTTCTCAGAAAATACAATGCTAGAGCAGCCAATTAATCTACTTTGAAATGTGTGTTCTGTGTCGGAAAGTCTGTTTTTGTTTTGGTCTGTGTGTGTCTGCCCACTGTCAATTTACCCAATATTATTTTGACACACCATAGGCCTGTTGCACAAAGCCGGTTTTGGGTTTTACCGAGGTAAGTCTGCGTTTAGTTTGAGCAAACCCGGGCTGAAGAAGGTGGGTTTGTTTTGAGGCCATTCAGCCACTTATTATAGTCCTTAAACAGCGATTTCTTTAAAAGAAAATATCTCCCTTTGCATTGAACTCGGAGTGTAACTTTGCAGACGTTGTTTATGCTCTAACAGCAACATTACACACAAACTAAAGTTCAAAATGTGAAATCATAATCAACCACCCCTTTAAGAAAAATACCCTTGTCTACAAAACAGAGTTTCAATCTTTCAGTTAAAATCTACTTCCATTATATAACTGCCTCTTGCTTCTGAATGCCAGTGTGGTTTCATTGTGTTCACCTGTCTCCCAAGAGCTGCATAAAAAATTGTTATTGGTGGACAGAATGTATTCTAATTTAAGAGGCTTCTAAACTAGATGTTTGAAACCAACATTTAAAAAAAAAAACACTGCTAGAGAAAACACATTTGCGTACTGGCATAAAACCAGTCTTAAGACAACTAAGTCTACTGGGGCCATTCAAAGACACTCACTTCTACCCTATAAACAGCACAGCCTCACTTGACCTCAGTGCCAATGAGCCAGAAATGTTTCACATTATAATTAATGAGAAATTCATATAAAAGACACATTGACTGATCGTAAGTTCGTGACAATGAGATTGTAATTTCCTCTTTACATTTTTGATTGAGCAGAGCAGATGCGGAAAACATTTCGCACCAGTCACCAGAGAAGCTGTTTACTGTGAGGTATCAAGTGAGAGTATTCTGCAATAATCACACAGGGAGAAAATTATACAGCTGCTTTATGATTTATAGTCATTAATCGACTTCCTTCCAGGATATTAAATAGTGGCATGTTACCAAGCCATCAGTCACTTCAAAAGAACAAAACACCATGCAATACAAGCTGAAGACATGGACCGGTGTGCGAGCTATAGACTCCAGATGTCGTCTGGCACAACTACTGCACTGGGGGGAATAAAGAATATTAACTGGAAAAAAGTTATGATGAAAAAAAAACTTATGATGGGGAAACATATTTGATGTACAAGTTGAAGAAAATAGAAGCCAGAAAGTCAAATCTTTTGAATCTATTCTCTAAAATGAATATAATGTACATATATATATATATGATCTTTTTGTAAATTTTTATCAGAATATCATAACTGCATTTCTCTAATCATTTAGGCTTTTTAAACCCTGCTCCCTTCTCACAAAATCGACTGCAAGCTTGCATTCAGATCTGATTCCATCCAATGAATAACTGATGCATAGAACCAAAACCCTGTCCTACATGTTTTCTTATTCAATAATCAGTTTAAATATGCCACATTATGTAAGAAAAGATCTGTCCCTACTTCAGCTACACGGTGAAAATAGAAATAGGCAGTGTTTTTTTCCTTGTACTTTTTTGGATTCTAACTCAAGACAATTTGTTTAAAGTAAATTTTCACAAATATTGAAATGGTATATGATAAACATTTTACATCTCACATTGTCACTAAAATAACCCATTATACTTCAATATATTATTGCAACACAAAGTTTGAAAAAAAAAAAAATTGTAAATTAATTTATTATATAATAGTAATATTTTAGTACTTTCACAAAGCAACTAGTTTGGTCACAGCCTCAAACTGGTGGAAAAATTAAAACATTTGAGTTCCGTGTGTACTTAACAAAACTTTTTTGTAGTTTCAACAAAAAAAAGAATTCTGAGGGCTGTAACTAACTTACGTAACTAACTTCAAGTAAAGATGCACCCTGTCGTGCCAAATCACTCCTCGTGGAATCTCAAGGCTGTTAATATTCCAGATTCTGTGACTAGATTAGTTTGGATTAAAGTCTATATTTTCGGGAAAGCAACCCAGCTGGAATAGCCATTGCATTTTTTTCTTTCCTGCTCCAAGCCATTCGGAAAACATGATTTACATCCTTGAAAATCAAGTTAATTACGGTAAATTGTGAAAGAGAAATTTTTTGGCGATGGACAAAATTAGAGGCGAGTAAGACTTAGTGTGCAGGAAGGGCAGAGGGACCTTTCAGAGAGAGACTGGATACAAGAGAGGAAGCAATACAAGAAGAAAATGACCACAGGGATTTCCTTTCATGAGAGAGAATGATGGTCAAGTACAGAGATGTAAGTAGAACTTAGAAAGCCACAGAAAATGTAAAAAAAACAGACAGAAAAATGACCACTACTTTATCCCAGTGATCTGCGGCTGAGATATCAGAGGTTTAGTCTCAGTAACAGCCTGGAATGTGCACAGTCACAAAGAAACTGGAATGTGACTGGTAAGTACATTTGATTATCCTGACTAGCAGTCAGTGATTAGTGAAGGTGTTGGCTCAGCGTGACACCAAAAGAAACACACACACCTCCCCTAGCATTAACCTGCCTTGTCTTATGCTAGCCTACGTCAATTAAAGCCCACATCAGGACTTAGATGCTAATGGCATTTGTTCACAATAACCACGGTCGTACAAACATAATCACTGCTTGCCTACATGCAAATGTGGCCATGTACACACACATATGGTCTGCAGGAGGGGCAGGAATGAGATCAGCATGCTGAATCACAGCCATTGTTTCTCCAAAGTATTTATTCATCTCCTTCTAGATAGTCAGATTGTTTAAAAGAAAGTAAAAAAATTATGTGGCAAAAAATAAAAAATGCATCAATGGACATTAACCATGAACAACAGAAATCAGATATTTTTATATCCTTAAAGTAATGTAAGAGGAATATTGGGAACAGTATTGAGTGACAACTCATTGAGTAATTTTAAATCAAACTGGTTCATTAAAAGTTTGAATTATGAAACTGGTTTGAAATCGGTCATAGTATTCATCACTATTTGGAGCATCTCTCACAAATGCACCTTATATAAAAGTGTTATATTGCCATAACAAAACAAAGACAATGAGATTGAGTCATGTAGTGTGCGCTTGGCTCTTTGGAAGTTAACGGAATAGTGTTGATAGTTAAACTATTCAAAATTATTTTTTGAAGGAAATTGAAATAAAGTTAAATATAATTAAGTATAAATATTAGATGAAAATCAGAAATGCTGCCCTGGCAAATAACTGAAATAAAATAAGTAGCAGTTCTAAAATAACTAAAACTGAAATTAAAAATGTACTAAAGTTAAATAGAAACAAAAAAAAACGAATACAAATTTTAATTATTTTTATAATTAAACTGGAAAATAGCTAATTCAAGAAAAACAAACACTATATTAGCATATAAACAAAACTAAATTAACAATAACAAACTTACATTTTATTATCATTTACCATAGATGAAGTTATAAAAGCATAACGTATTCATTTGAACAAAAGGAAAAAGGAACATTTTTGAATGACTTGCAAATAACTCCACATTTAGATTAGATTTAGATTTTTATTTCACTTTCCATTAAATACATTTTGGGCCTTTGAAAGTGTCTTCCGATCCCAAACCATTTAAGAGTGTTTAGACAAATTTGAAACACACTACTTAAGGAAATCCTGTTGTTTGTGCAGGTTGTATTCCCACCTAGGGAAAAAAACAAATGTAACCAAATGCTGGAGTGTAAGTCACTCATCAACAGCTGAAACTATCATTTACACCACAGGAGGCCAGAGGGGAGAGAGGGAAAAGTGCTCGCTGTCCTGACAGGAGGACGAAGGGAGAGGAGGAGTAGAGGAAACGCGTAGACTGTATCAGCATGCCTGGCCATTTGGCTGTCAAGCATTAAGTGGGTAAAAGGTAATCCATCACATTCTGGTTGGGGTTTCCTCCCTACATTATAGTCACAACAAAATATTTTAGGAAAGTATTCAAACTAATAGTCAGAAACTGCAATAAATTACCAAAATAGTCAAATCATGGGGAACGAAGTAACTTGTATCCCGGACGAGCCCCCGATTCGTTAAACCCGCAGTAATTCTACAGGACTAAATCTGCGATCTTGTTAACATTTACCAAGTTTTTCATGCAATTCAAGTTTTCATGAGGAGTACAACCCATAGGTCTACACTTAACAACTCTGCACTCAACCACAAGAAAACGTGCTATGTTTTCCCAGAAACACGATCTCCACTGTGGAATAGCACCACAGGGCGGAGTACTTTCTGTGTCTTCTTTTAAAAGCAGTAATTTATAACGTCTCCGGCAGTCAACTCTTGACAACAAATACCTTTTCATTACAAAAGGAGGATGGTGAAACAACGGGGAGGGAGAAAGAGAAAAGTTAGGTATTTTTGCTTAGCCGGAGGGTACAGATGGCAGCTATTTCACACCTCCAGCTTTTAAATTCAAAACTACTGTGTTTATTTAAAGCCTCCACAGTCGGCCAGAGCAGAAGTGACCACTCACTTTATTATAATAGTGGTAACTGTAATGTAAGGCATTTAGAAGTCTCCTGGGAACACCCTATTTCCGAAATCCAAAAGAGGATGATGAAGCTACGGAAGCACGCTTGGGCCTGTGAGAGCCACAGGCACTCGCTCAGCTGGAATGTTGCCAAAGGACACATTTTTCAGGGTTTTATTTCAGCTGGTGTTTTTTTTTTCCCAACCCGTTTCCCTTTTTCACTCTGTCTACGACTTCAGTGCATGAAAGTCCTTAGGGTTTTAAATGACTATTTTGAATATGAGGTGGAAATGGAGAACGAATGGTATCCAAGTGTAAACTTCCACAGCTAGGAGTAGAATGTGATTCCCCCTGGCACACCACTGATTTACAGCATATTGGAGATGCGAACATGGTTTGAGAACAAGCATATGGTCATATGACATAGCCATACAATTGTATTGTACCATTTCAACAAAATCTAGCTAATTTTAATGGGGAGATATTGTATAAAACAGCATTTTACTTGCTCTTTAGAATAATAAAAACACTGTAAAAAAAAAAGCCACCTACTTCAACTTTAAATGTTCAGTTGCAACCTTAAATATTTAAGTATAATCCAACTGGATGTACAAATTGAATTATATTAAACGCACTTAAAATGCTGAATCTCATAAAAATTGAGCTGAATCTCATAAAATGAACCTGAAATTGGAAAACTGATCACATGTTTTACAGTGAATATGAAGAAAAGTGTTTGATGAATTATGCAGACAGTTTCCTGAATATAAGCTTAACATTACGTCATTGTGAAACCTTAATGATGTTCATATATGAAGAAATCCTAATAGTACTGTTGCAACATACAGTCTGTTTAATTTAGGCTCAGACAGAGGGTGGAAAACAATGTTTTTGGTGAAAGACATTAAGTGGATTTAAGAGGAAAAATTGAAAAAAAAAAAACTGGCATAAAAGTGTAGGACATGACCAATTTAAAAACTATTTCAGTTGCTTAATTGCAAAGTGTCTGAGACATGGTTTATTATTAACACATCTTCAACTGAGACACGATACAACAAGAGTACTACAAAAAAGGCTTACTCTCATCTTGGGTGGCCGGTCTGCCCTGGGAATGAAGAGCCTGAATTAGGAGTACTGAGATCAGCAGCAACATGGTCTTCATCATCATCAGCATCATCAAGGATTTTCTACATCTGAACTCTGCATCCAGCCCAGCTCTCCATAAAAACAGCTAGGACATCAGCACTGGGTGTGAGAAGGAGAGAGATAAGCAGAAAGCAAACCAATTAAGAATATTCACAACTAATGATTAAAGACAACAGGAATCTTTCATAATGTAACATTTGAGTGAAACAGAATACTCCGTTGGAAATAACATTGGGCGGGACTTGAATTTTACCATCTATATTTGACTGAATTGTTAAACAAATCCTATGATGTTATTGGTTCATATTTTTCTTCACCCACACGATTATTACTATGGAAGCAGTTTGTTCAGAATCATAAAATATACTGAAATAATTCTGCTAATCATCTCTTGCATAACTCGCATAACTTGCTCTGAGAAATTGTACAAATTCACACTAAGGACATTTACTGACAATATAAATCTTTAGTTTTTATTGTAGACAAAAGTTGAGAATAGAAAAGCAACCCTGACAGAAAAATTCTGTAAAACTCCTCTGATGCTTGAACTGCACAGATGAAGTTTTTTTTTTAAACAGCCTAATAAAATGCTCCATCCATTTTAGACATAGCCATGAGACTGACTGAAACATAACTTTGCTGTATAAGGTCAACCGTGGAACAGCTCGTCCTTTAAGAACTCAAGGATTTTAACAGCAAACGTTTCCACTACAACTGAAGACAACATTCTGAGCCTTTGAGTTTGCATGAACTAAATCACTCTGAACAACAAGTTAATGTGGAACTTTCTGTTACAGAATGCACAGAAGACAAAGCCAATGTAGAAAGCAGATTGCATAAACCTTAACGTACATCGTTTTATAACGGAAAGAAGAGTTTCGTGTAGGGATGCACTGATACCACTTTTTCCAGTACTTGCCCGATACCGATACTTTTATCTTTGGTACTTTCCGATACCGAGTACCAATACTGTTAGTATGACAGTATTTACACAACTATCAATACTTTGTCGGGTGACCTTTAGCCTTAATGACAGCCTGTAGTCTCCTGGGCATGCTGTCACCCAGGTTCATGCAAACCTCAAATTCAATTTTTTCCCAGACTCGGTCTGAATAATTTTTGGTCCCAAATTTGTATCAATTTTACTGGTAGTCTCAATATATCACAGTTTAGTTTATTTCGCTATCCTCACTTACATAAATGAATTATAGTGTCCTGCACCCACTAGTAAAAAAATATAAAAAATGATATCTGGTCTCTGAATAATTTTTGGTTTGACTGTATATCCTTCTGTTATTTTCACACTTAATTATGCCCATTAAAATGTATTTTACAAGTTTTTGTTACTTTCACTGTTAATTTTTTTCTCTCTCTCTGGTAGCCTACATCATCTTTAATTTAATAGCATTAGAGCTGCTCCATTGCAGCGGCTTAGTACTTTAATCACGCGATTTTGCTGTAAAAATGCAGGGAACCACTCGCTATAAATCTCCTAACTGTGATATTTCCATAAATCGAAGTTGCGTTTTTTTAATCTGAAACGAGCAGCGATTTATTTTCCAAAGCCACTCATATAATGCAGAAACACTCATGAAGCAAGCAAAACACGTACAACGTGCACACGTATTTGTACTGGTGCAGAATGAGATGGACAAATACAGTACAGCCGAGCGCATTTCACACAGGATGTTAGTTTCACTTTCGCCAGGAAGTAGTGTATGCTTAAGGGTGAAAATAAATTACGTTTATAGTGAATGCCCCTATAAATTGTCTTATATTTACGATTTAGTTTTAATCCAAATGATGCGTGTGCTAAGTGAGCGAACATCAATAAAGATCACACAACAGAAGTGCACGCTCTCTCTCTCTTTCTCTCTCTCTCTCTCCCTCCCTCCCTCCCTACCATTAAGTAACCTTTGCATTGTTTTACTTACATCTTTTTGACATATCCGACCGAACTACAAACTTTCCAGTGATGTCTGTGAGAAAGGGATATTCACTCGACAAGCTCAAGCATTTGCGCCGCTGCGCGCTCAATCCGCTCAGCGTGATTTGCTTACCAGCTGGCGCAAATGAGCTATACAAGCATTAATACTGAATGTTTTATATGCATTGCATACATATACTTCGTAGACATCTTTAATCTCTAATAACCCCATTCTGCTGTCTGTTGTCAGTGTATCTTTGTCTGAATATGGCACTTATCACATGTTGTGTGGTATCGGGGCAGGGAGTACAGGAGCTCAGTATCGGTGCATCCCTAGTAATAATATTTCTGTATTACTGTGTATTTAATCAAATAAATGCTGCCTTGGTGAGCATACAAGGCTTCTTGAACTTTTTTTTTTAACCAGGTGGATCCCTTATTCTTACTTACAA